>NW_027257993.1:125000-245857 GCF_045791955.1 Oncorhynchus clarkii lewisi | reverse complement strand
TATAGAACCCTCTGATCACACCAGTATATAACCCTAATTATATGACTAACTATACTATAGTATATAACCCTAATTATATGACTAACTATAGAACCCTCTGATCACACCAGTATATAACCCTAATTATATGACTAACTATAGAACCCTCTGATCACACCAGTATATAACCCTAATTATATGACTAACTATAGAACCCTCTGATCACACCAGTATATAACACTAATTATATGACTAACTATAGAACCCTCTGATCACACAAGTATATAACCCTAATTATATGACTAACTATAGAACCCTCTGATCACACCAGTATATAACCCTAATTATATGACTAACTATAGAACCCTCTGATCACACCAGCATATAACCCTAATTATATGACTAACTATAGAACCCTCTGATCACACCAGTATGTAACCCTAATTATATGACTAACTATAGAACCCTCTGATCACACCAGTATATAACCCTAATTATATGATTAACTATAGAACCCTCTGATCACACCAGTATATAACCCTAATTATATGACTAACTATAGAACCATCTGATCACACCAGTATATAACCCTAATTATATGACTAACTATACTATAGTATATAACCCTAATTATATGACTAACTATAGAACCCTCTGATCACACCAGTATATAACCCTAATTATATGACTAACTATAGAACCCTCTGATCACACCAGTATGTAACCCTAATTATATGACTAACTATAGAACCCTCTGATCACACCAGTATATAACCCTAATTATATGACTAACTATAGAACCATCTGATCACACCAGTATATAACCCTAATTATAGGACTAACTATAGAACCATCTGATCACACGAGTATATAACCCTAATTATATGACTAACTATACTATAGTATATAACCCTAATTATATGACTAACTATAGAACCCTCTGATCACACCAGTATATAACCCTAATTATATGACTAACTATACTATAGTATATAACCCTAATTATATGACTAACTATACTATAGAACCCTCTGATCACACCAGTATTAAACCCTAATTATATGACTAACTATAGAACCCTCTGATCACACCAGTATATAACCCTAATTATATGACTAACTATAGAACCATCTGATCACACCAGTATATAACCCTAATTATATGACTAACTATACTATAGTATATAACCCTAATTATATGACTAACTATAGAACCCTCTGATCACACCAGTATGTAACCCTAATTATATGACTAACTATAGAACCCTCTGATCACACCAGTATATAACCCTAATTATATGACTAACTATACAACCCTCTGATCACACCAGTATATAACCCTAATTACATGACTAACTAACTATACAACCCTCTGATCACACCAGTATATAACCCTAATTATATGACTAACTATACTATAGTATATAACCCTAATTATATGACTAACTATAGAACCCTCTGATCACACCAGTATATAACCCTAATTATATGACTAACTATAGAACCCTCTGATCACACCAGTATATAACCCTAATTATATGACTAACTAACTATACACCCCTCTGATCACACCAGTATATAACCCTAATTATATGACTAACTATACTATAGTATATAACCCTAATTATATGACTAACTATAGAACCCTCTGATCACACCAGTATATAACCCTAATTACATGACTAACTAACTATACAACCCTCTGATCACACCAGTATATAACCCTAATTATATGACTAACTATAGAACCCTCTGATCACACCAGTATATAACCCTAATTATATGACTAACTATACTCTGTTACATGTCCTATGTGGCTCAGACCACTGTGCTTGCAACACCAAGAGTCATGGGTTTGTTTCCTGCTAACCCAAAAGAAAAGGGATTCTTGACTGTCCTTCCTTTTCGACTAAAGTGTGTGTTACCTGCTCGTTGGTTCTGGTCCAGAAGATAGCCAATGAGAAGACAGCGGTAACGGGTGGAGCCAGGTAACTGGTCACTGATTGGATGTAAACGTAGAGCTGTCCGCTATTGGCCGACTGCAGGATTGGAATCCACACCACGCTTATCACCACCAGAATCACTGTTACTATCCTACACACACACACACACACACACACACACACACACACACACACACACACACACACAGTGGAGATTTAGGAACCGTATACAATGACATCATCTCTAAGAATAGAACCTATGTCTAAACAGCAGCTGTTCCAGTGTGAGTGACTGATCTGCCGACCAATAACAGCTGTTCCTGTGTGAGTGACTGACCTGCCGACCAATAACAGCTTTTCCTGTGTGAGTGACTGACCTGCCGACCAATAGCAGCTGTTCCAGTGGGAGTGACTGACCTGCCGACCAATAGCAGCTGTTCCAGTGTGAGTGACTGACCTGCCGACCAATAGCAGCTCCCGTTCCGAGGCGTACACGCGGTACTTCTTCCAGATGTCCATGGTGAAGAGCGTGGAGGAGGAGTTAAAGATAGAGGTCAACGATGACATCAGGGCCGCCATCATCACTGCTATCATCAGCCCCCGCAGACCTACACACACACACATGGAGTCATCAGCCCCGCAGACCTACACACACACACATGGAGTCATCAGCCCCCGCAGACCTACACACACACACATGGAATCATCAGCCCCGCAGACCTACACACACATGGAATCATCAGCCCCGCAGACCTACACACACACACATGGAGTCATCAGCCCCGCAGACCTACACACACACACATGGAGTCATCAGCCCCGCAGACCTACACACACATGGAATCATCAGCCCCGCAGACCTACACACACACACATGGAATCATCAGCCCCGCAGACCTACACACACACACATGGAATCATCAGCCCCGCAGACCTACACACACATGGAATCATCAGCCCCCACAGACCTACACACACATGGAGTCATCAGCCCCACAGACCTACACACACATGGAATCATCAGCCCCCGCAGACCCACACACACATGGAATCATGTACAGCACACATACAGCATTACACACACACACACGGATACATTCTACACCACCCAGAGATATTCTACACCACCCAGACATGACGGATACATTCCACACCACCCAGAGACATTCTACACCACCCAGAGACATGACTGATACATTCTACACCACCCAGAGACATTCTACACCACCCAGACATGACGGATACATTCCACACCACCCAGAGACATTCTACACCACCCAGAGACATGACTGATACATTCCACACCACCCAGAGACATTCTACACCACCCAGACATGACGGATACATTCTACACCACCCAGAGACATTCTACACCACCCAGACATGACGGATACATTCTACACCACCCAGAGACATTCTACACCACCCAGACATGACGGATACATTCTACACCACCCAGAGACATTCTACACCACCCAGAGATGCGACTGATACATTCTACACCACCCAGACATGACGGATACATTCTACACCACCCAGAGACATTCTACACCACCCAGACATGACGGATACATTCTACACCACCCAGAGACATTCTACACCACCCAGACATGACGGATACATTCCACACCACTCAGAGACATTCTACACCACCCAGAGACATGACGGATACATTCTACACCACCCAGAGATATTCTACACCACCCAGACATGACGGATACATTCCACACCACCCAGAGACATTCTACACCACCCAGAGACATGACTGATACATTCTACACCACCCAGAGACATTCTACACCACCCAGACATGACGGATACATTCCACACCACCCAGAGACATTCTACACCACCCAGAGACATGACTGATACATTCCACACCACCCAGAGACATTCTACACCACCCAGACATGACGGATACATTCTACACCACCCAGAGACATTCTACACCACCCAGACATGACGGATACATTCTACACCACCCAGAGACATTCTACACCACCCAGACATGACGGATACATTCTACACCACCCAGAGACATTATACACCACCCAGAGATGCGACTGATACATTCTACACCACCCAGACATGACGGATACATTCTACACCACCCAGAGACATTCTACACCACCCAGACATGACGGATACATTCTACACCACCCAGAGACATTCTACACCACCCAGACATGACGGATACATTCTACACCACCCAGAGAAATTCTACACCACCCAGACATGACGGATACATTCCACACCACCCAGAGACATTATACACCACCCAGAGACATGACGGATACATTCTACACCATCTAGAGATATTCTACACCACCCAGGGACATGACGGATACATTCTACACCACCCAGAGATATTCTACACCACCCAGAGACATGACGGATACATTCTACACCACCCAGAGACATGACGGATACATTCTACACCATCCAGAGACATTCTACACCACCCAGAGACATGACGGATACATTCTACACCACCCAGAGACATGACGGATACATTCTACACCATCCAGAGACATTCTACACCACCCAGAGACATGACGGATACATTCTACACCACCCAGAGACATTCTACACCACCCAGGGACATGACGGATACAATCTAAACCAGGCTTTTACACACATACAGCATTACACACACTCACTCACCGCTGGGCATGAGCTCGATGACCAGTTTGGGGAAGGCGATGTTGGAGCAGCCCACCTCCGCTCCACACACCCTCACACACTCCTCTGGGTCCACACACCCCACCGAGTCTGGAACACACAGTTATTACCCTGGTTATAATGTCTATGATTATTACACACAACATTATTACCCTGGTTTTAATGTCTAGGATTATTACACACAACATTATTACCCTGGTTTTAATGTCTATGATTATTACACACCATTATTACCCTGGTTTTAATGTCTAGGATTATTACACACCATTATTATTACCCTGGTTTTAATGTCTAGGATTATTACACACCATTATTATTACCCTGGTTTTAATGTCTAGGATTATTACACACCATTATTATTACCCTGGTTTTAATGTCTATGATTATTACACACCATTATTATTACCCTGGTTATAATGTCTATGATTATTACACACCATTATTATTACCCTGGTTTTAATGTCTATGATTATTACACAACATTATTATTACCCTGGTTTTAATGCCTATGATTATTACACACCATTATTATTACCCTGGTTATAATGTCTAGGATTATTACACACAACATTATTACCCTGGTTTTAATGTCTATGATTATTACACACACCATTATTACCCTGGTTATAATGTCTATGATTATTACACACCATTATTACCCTGGTTTTAATGCCTATGATTATTATACACCATTATTATTACCCTGGTTTTAATGTCTAGGATTATTACACACCATTATTATTACCCTGGTTATAATGTCTATGATTATTACACACAGCATTATTACCCTGGTTATAATGTCTATGATTATTACACACACCATTAATACCCTGGTTATAATGTCTATGATTATTACACACAACATTATTACCCTGGTTTTAATGCCTATGATTATTACACACCATTATTATTACCCTGGTTATAATGTCTATGATTATTACACACCATTATTACCTTGGTTATAATGTCTATGATTATTACACACCATTATTACCCTGGTTTTAATGTCTATGATTATTACACACCATTATTACCTTGGTTATAATGTCTATGATTATTACACACCATTATTACCCTGGTTTTAATGCCTATGATTATTACACACCATTATTATTACCCTGGTTATAATGTCTATGATTATTATACACCATTATTATTACCCTGGTTTTAATGCCTATGATTATTATACACCATTATTATTACCCTGGTTTTAATGCCTATGATTATTATACACCATTATTATTACCCTGGTTTTAATGTCTATGATTATTACACACCATTATTACCCTGGTTATAATGTCTATGATTATTACACACCATTATTATTACACCAGCAGTATGATCTCAGAACAGCTCCCATCCTAAAGGACACCAGCAGTATGGTCTCAGAACAGCTCCCATCCTAAAGGACACCAGCAGTATGATCTCAGAACAGCTCCCATCCTAAAGGACACCAGCAGTATGGTCTCAGAACAGCTCCCCTCCTAAAGGACACCAGCAGTATGATCTCAGAACAGCTCCCATCCTAAAGGACACCAGCAGTATGGTCTCAGAACAGCTCTCCTCCTAAAGGACACCAGCAGTATGGTCTCAGAACAGCTCCCATCCTAAAGGACACCAGCAGTATGGTCTCAGAACAGCTCCCCTCCTAAAGGACACCAGCAGTATGGTCTCAGAATAGCTCCCCTCCTAAAGGACACCAGCAGTATGGTCTCAGAACAGCTCCCCTCCTAAAGGACACCAGCAGTATGATCTCTATCATTGAATGTCTTGATCCTCTCCCTGAGAATACCTTGTTAGTTACTTTTGATGTTGAGTCATTATACATTTTCTTCTGCAACGTGACCCTTGTGAACTACCTTCCAGTCCCTGCATTATAACATTGGCTGAAATAGTACTCACACACAACTATTTCATGTTTCTACATGATTTCTTTATTCAGATGAAGGGTACTGCTCTGGGATCCCCCGTGGCTCCTAACTATGCTAATTTGTATGTGGTTTACATGGAAAAATAGTCTATTTTCAAACCTCTCAAAAGTGTTTTCTTGCCTCACATCATTATTTGGAAACGGTATATTGATGATCTTTTTGTGATGCCAAACAGCTCCAGGCGTTCCATGGAGGAGTGATGCCAAACAGCTCCAGGCGTTCCATGGAGGAGTGATGCCAAACAGCTCCAGGCGTTCCATGGAGGAGTGATGCCAAACAGCTCCAGGCGTTCCATGGAGGAGTGATGCCAAACAGCTCCAGGCGTTCCATGGAGGAGTGATGCCAAACAGCTCCAGGCGTTCCATGGAGGAGTGATGCCAAACAGCTCCAGGCGTTCCATGGAGGAGTGATGCCAAACAGCTCCAGGCGTTCCATGCTTTTCTTAACTCCTGTTCTGAACATTTGAGATTTACTAGGCAATCTGACACATGTCAAATCAGTTTCCTTGATCTTCTGATCTTGTGTGAAGATAATGTTCTATACACTGATCTTTACAGGAAACCTACTGATCGTAACAGTTTGTTGAGGGCTGATAGTTGTCACGCTTCCCCTGAAAAACAGTTTGCCCTACAGCCAATTCTGTCGAATCAGATTTCGACAGAAATATGGCTGAGACGCAAAGAAAGTTCAAGGAGAGGGGCTACAAAAATGATCAGATTAATATTGCCATTGAGAAAATTCAAAACAAAACGAGACATGACCTTGTTCAAGTCTCGCAAAAAGACTCATTCTTGTATTCTAACTACTCGCTATTCAAAGTGCTCTGAACAAATTAAGGGAATTGTTCACAAACATTGGCACATCGTATAATCCGATGATGATCTCGGTAATGTGTTTTCAGACCTTCCCTTGGTCGTATTCTCGCGGGACAGAAATCTCAGAGATCAATTGGTACACTGATTTACCACCACAAGATATTCCTGAACAACGTGTGAGTGAGTCAAAAAGCAGAGAGCAAAGTAAACGGGAAAACACGCTTTAATGTCCTTAACAAAGTACCAGGTCCAAACATGGGTGAATGCCCTAAAACACAGGTGCAAAACACACCATTATTATTACCCTGGTTTTAATGTATATGATTATTATACACAATTATAACCCTCGTTCCGTTGGAAATGAATGTACTTCTGGTGAACCAAAATGTAAAACACTGTCGGTGTGATCGAGGCGTAACCGGCTACAAAAAAAGTCAATTCTGACTAAAGCTGGATACCTTCTAGCCACGACACATGAGGCGGGGTTATAGTGTTTCTAGGTTCTCTCTGTATTATTTACTGACCCACTAACCGGACACTCCGCCCTCGAGTCCCCGGTGAGGACAGCTTCCGTTACAGAGTTCACAGCTCGAGTTACCAACAGACAAGCTAGATCTCTCCGCGATACAGGATAATTAGCGGTTATTAACTATCGTTATTATTAACCGTTCGTTTTGTATTTGGGACTTTGTCTATAAAAGGACAAGACACTTTTGGAAGAAACTCCGCAGAGTTTTGTCTCAAAGCTGCTTCAACTGTCAACAGTTTTCTGGGGGAACTAAACGGGATCTAGGAAGTGCCTCGCTTCCAGTACAATAGAACCGAGAGAAAAGTTTTGAACCGCAGACAGACGAGACTTTTTTTGAAAAGAGTCTCGTCATCAGAATAGTTGAACAAGTCACCCACGTCCGTCTGGATTAAAACTGCTGCTGTTTGAAAAGATCCTCTGACTCACACGAACACACATCCCCGCTGCTCGACCGGAACGGGGCTGGAGCGGTCATGTGTGACGGGCGTGGCGGGGTGGGGAAGTTTGTCCCGGTTTACCTGTGTCTGCGTGTTTGTTCAAGAGATGTGGTTTGAGGCTGGGAGATGAACCCGTGATAATCTCACAGAGACATTTCACATTCAGCCTGTAACTATTTACTTCTGCTCAATTCTATTGCGTTTTACAACACGAGGAGACGCACTGACTCAATTTGGACGACCGGTAGTTAAAATGGTGCTGCTGATTAACTAGTCGGTCTTGGTTTCTGTCGGCTTTGAGGAGAAAAGTCGCCGTTTTATTTATTTTAAACCTTATTCGTGTTTTATGGGACAAATCGTGGGAAGCTGGTGTACACGGATACGAATACAACATGAGCTGAGACAGTTGAACTCTTGTCGGAAAGGTTTGGTAAATCTCCCGGTTCAACCGTGGGATTGTATATTTAATGTTCTTCAGTAACACTCGGTCGGTCGGGTTATATCATTGATCCGTCAGTGATTATCAGTTAGGTATTGATAAAGCCTAGCGCCATGGCTCTGTCTCAGGTGCAGTGTCTCGATGAGCATCACATCAACTGGCGCGTGACCGAGTCCAAACCCGAGTTCTTCTACAGCGAGGACCAGCGGCTCGCGCTCGAGGCTCTGCTGACCGGGGGGCGAGAAGCCTTTAGCAGCTACCTCAGTGAACATGACCTCCGACACTTCCTGTCTGAACCGGAGCTCCTGCGGCTGGCGCGCACCGTGGAGGCCTACCGGCCTGGAAGCGAGCACCTCAAGGCCGAGGCGGGAGCGGGCAGCGCGTCCCCGAAGGAGTATGACGGGGGCAATGGGCCACTGTCATTACAGTACTGGCCCGACCGCTCTGAAGGTTCTATACCCGACCTGGACTTGGGCTGGCCCGACGCCGTGTCATACCGAGGAGTGACACGTGTCAACGTGCACACGCAGCCCCCAGCTGATGGACAAACACACATCAAGGAGGTTGTCCGGAAGACTATATCACAGGCTCAGAAGGTAGACTACACACAGTACAGACTATATCACAGGCTCAGAAGGTAGACTACACACAGTACAGACTATATCACAGGCTCAGAAGGTAGACTACACACAGTACAGACTATATCACAGGCTCAGAAGGTAGACTACACACTACAGACTATATCACAGGCTCAGAAGGTAGACTACACACAGTACAGACTATATCACAGGCTCAGAAGGTAGACTACACACAGTACAGACTATATCACAGGCTCAGAAGGTAGACTACACACTACAGACTATATCACAGGCTCAGAAGGTAGACTACACACAGTACAGACTATATCACAGGCTCAGAAGGTAGACTACACATAGTACAGACTATATCACAGGCTCAGAAGGTAGACTACACATAGTACAGACTATATCACAGGCTCAGAAGGTAGACTACACACAGTACAGACTATATCACAGGCTCAGAAGGTAGACTACACACAGTACAGACTATATCACAGGCTCAGAAGGTAGACTACACACAGTACAGACTATATCACAGGCTCAGAAGGTAGACTACACATAGTACAGACTATATCACAGGCTCAGAAGGTAGACTACACACAGTACAGACTATATCACAGGCTCAGAAGGTAGACTACACACAGTACAGACTATATCACAGGCTCAGAAGGTAGACTACACACAGTACAGACTATATCACAGGCTCAGAAGGTAGACTACACACTACAGACTATATCACAGGCTCAGAAGGTAGACTACACACAGTACAGACTATATCACAGGCTCAGAAGGTAGACTACACATAGTACAGACTATATCACAGGCTCAGAAGGTAGACTACACATAGTACAGACTATATCACAGGCTCAGAAGGTAGACTACACACAGTACAGACTATATCACAGGCTCAGAAGGTAGACTACACACAGTACAGACTATATCACAGGCTCAGAAGGTAGACTACACACAGTACAGACTATATCACAGGCTCAGAAGGTAGACTACACATAGTACAGACTATATCACAGGCTCAGAAGGTAGACTACACACAGTACAGACTATATCACAGGCTCAGAAGGTAGACTACACACAGTACAGACTATATCACAGGCTCAGAAGGTAGACTACACACAGTACAGACTATATCACAGGCTCAGAAGGTAGACTACACACAGTACAGACTATATCACAGGCTCAGAAGGTAGACTACACACAGTACAGACTATATCACAGGCTCAGAAGGTAGACTACACACTACAGACTATATCACAGGCTCAGAAGGTAGACTACACACAGTACAGACTAGATCACAGGCTCAGAAGGTAGACTACACATAGTACAGACTATATCACAGGCTCAGAAGGTATGTGGTCAGTGATGTTGACATGAGGACCTGTTAGATGGGTCAGGGTTATAACCACTGTGTGTCTGTTCTCCAGGTTATAGCAGTAGTGATGTTGACATGAGGACCTGTTAGATGGGTCAGGGTTATAACCACTGTGTGTCTGTTCTCCAGGTTATAGCAGTAGTGATGTTGACATGAGGACCTGTTAGATGGGTCAGGGTTATAACCACTGTGTGTCTGTTCTCCAGGTTATAGCAGTAGTGATGTTGACATGAGGACCTGTTAGATGGGTCAGGGTTATAACCACTGTGTGTCTGTTCTCCAGGTTATAGCAGTAGTGATGTTGACATGAGGACCTGTTAGATGGGTCAGGGTTATAACCACTGTGTGTCTGTTCTCCAGGTTATAGCAGTAGTGATGTTGACATGAGGACCTGTTAGATGGGTCAGGGTTATAACCACTGTGTGTCTGTTCTCCAGGTTATAGCAGTAGTGATGGATCAGTTCAGTGATGTTGACATCTATAAGGACCTGTTAGATGCGGCCTATAAGAGAAGAGTTCCTGTCTACATCGTCATCGACACATCTGCTGTCTCCTGCTTCCTGGACATGTGTTGTAGAGCCAATATGCACCAGGGACACCTCAAGGTAACACACACACACACACACACACACACACACACACACACACACACACACACACACACACACACACACACACACAGACCTGGGTTTCAGATACTTGTAAAATAATTGCAATACTTTATCTGTACGTGTTTGAGCTTGCCTGGCTTAAAGGTAGACTTTGTGAAATGATGTTGAGCAGCACCGGAGATATTAAGATGAGCGAGATGCAACACTGCGCTCTCACACGGTCACACACATTATTTGCTTCTCTCTCCCCTGTTCTCTTACTGTCTTCTCTGTTTCTTTCTCTCTCCCTCCCCCTTCTCTCTCCCTCCCCCCTTCTCTCTCTCTCTGCTGTTCTCTTCTCTCTCCCTCCCCCTTCTCTCTCCGCTGTTCTCTTCCCCCCTTCTCTCTCTCTCCACTGTTCTCTTCTCTCTCCCTCCCCCTTCTCTCTCTCCGCTGTTCTCTTCTCTCTCCCTCCCCCTTCTCTCTCTCCCTCCCCCTTCTCTCTCTCCGCTGTTCTCTTCTCTCTCCCTCCCCCTTCTCTCTCTCCGCTGTTCTCTTCTCTCTCCCTCCCCACTTCTCTCTCTCCGCTGTTCTCTTCTCTCTCCCTCCCCCTTCTCTCTCTCCGCTGTTCTCTTCTCTCTCCCTCCCCCTTCTCTCTCTCCGCTGTTCTCTTCTCTCTCCCTCCCCACTTCTCTCTCTCCGCTGTTCTCTTCTCTCTCCCTCCCCCTTCTCTCTCTCCGCTGTTCTCTTCTCTCTCCCTCCCCCTTCTCTCTCTCCGCTGTTCTCTTCTCTCTCCCTCCCCCTTCTCTCTCTCCGCTGTTCTCTTCTCTCTCCCTCCCCACTTCTCTCTCTCCGCTGTTCTCTTCTCTCTCCCTCCCCCTTCTCTCTCTCCGCTGTTCTCTTCTCTCTCCCTCCCCGTTCTCTCTCTACACTGTTCTCTTCTCTCTCCTTCCCCCTTCTCTCTCTCCGCTGTTCTCTTCTCTCTCCCTCCCCCTTCTCTCTCTCCGCTGTTCTCTTCTCTCTCCGCTGTTCTCTTCTCCCCCTCCCCATTTTCTCCCACCCCCACGCCTACCCCTCCATCTCTAGTTTTACTGCATTGGGGACATTTTCCTTTGGTACAGAAATATTACCCACAAGGCATTGCTCCGCCCAATGCCACACCCTTATTAAAGAGACTAACTCCACACACACACACACACCAGACCTGGGTTTCAGATACTTGTCAAATAATTGCAATACTTTATCTGTACGTGTTTGAGCTTGCCTGGCTTAAAGGTAGACTTTGTGAAATTATGTTGAGCAGCACCGGAGATATTAAGATGAGCGAGATGCAACACTGCGCTCTCACATGGTCACACACAGTACTTAATCACGTCCACGGTTTCGCTTCACGCTGTTCACAGTGTGGTAGTCAGGGCAAGAAAAGAGCCTAGAGAGTTGAGCCTCTACTTCAACGCTCTTAGTTGTTGTGGAAGTTGACCCACTATGCCATTTACTTTCTGTATTTACATCATATCTCTGAGTCTACCTTTAATAAACCCAAACTGCCAACCCTGCTGGGTCTGTCTGGTTGTAGTCCTGACAAACTGTCTTGTCTCTGTCTGTCTGTCTGTCTGGTTGTAGTCCTGACACTGTCTTGTCTCTGTCTGTCTGTCTGTCTGTCTGGTTGTAGTCCTGACATACTGTCTTGTCTCTGTCTGTCTGGTTGTAGTCCTGACAGACTGTCTTGTCTCTGTCTGTCTGTCTGGTTGTAGTACTGACAGACTGTCTTGTCTCTGTCTGTCTGGCTGTCTGTCTGTCTGGTTGTAGTACTGACATACTGTCTTGTCTCTGTCTGGTTGTAGTCCTGACAGACTGTCTTGTGTCTGTCTGTATGTCTGGTTGTCTGTCTGTCTGTCTGTCTGTCTAGTTGTAGTACTGACAGACTGTCTTGTCTCTGTCTGTCTGGTTGTAGCACTGACAAGCTGTCTTGTCTGTCTGTCTGGTTGTCGTTCTGACCGACTGTCTTGTCTCTGTCTGGCTGTCTGGTTGTAGTTCTGACAGACTGTTTTGATTCTGTCTGGTTGTAGTACTGAAAGACTGTCTTGTTTCTGTCTGACAATCTGGTTGTAGTCCTGACAGACTGTCTTGTTTCCGTCTGTCTGTCTGATTGTAGTCCTGACAGACTGTCATGTCTCTGTCTGTCTGGTTGTAGTCCTGACCGACTGTCTTGTCTCTGTCTGTCTGGTTGTAGTCCTGACCGACTGTCCTGTCTCTGTCTGTCTGTCTGTCTGGTTGTAGTCCTGACCGACTGTCTTGTCTCTGTCTGTCTGGTTGTAGTCCTGACCGACTGTCCTGTCTCTGTCTGTCTGTCTGTCTGGTTGTAGTCCTGACCGACTGTCTTGTCTCTGTCTGTCTGGTTGTAGTCCTGACCGACTGTCTTGTTTCCTTCTGTCTCTCCTTTCCCTTTTCTCTGTTCCTTTGAGATGTTTGTTTGTCCGTCTGGTCTAGTTCTGCAGTTTGACTGTCTGTTATCTCTCTGTCTGTATGTATTCTGTGGAGAATAGAGGAACTAGTTCTGCAGTTTGACTGTCTGTTATCTCTCTGTCTGTATGTATTCTGTGGAGAATAGAGGAACTAGTTCTGCAGTTTGACTGTCTGTTATCTCTCTGTCTGTATGTATTCTGTGGAGAATAGAGGAACTAGTTCTGCAGTTTGACTGTCTGTTATCTCTCTGTCTGTATGTATTCTGTGGAGAATAGAGGAACTAGTTCTGCAGTTTGACTGTCTGTTATCTCTCTGTCTGTATGTATTCTGTGGAGAATAGAGGAACTAGTTCTGCAGTTTGACTGTCTGTTATCTCTCTCTGTCTGTATGTATTCTGTGGAGAATAGAGGAACTAGTTCTGCAGTTTGACTGTCTGTTATCTCTCTCTGTCTGTATGTATTCTGTGGAGAATAGAGGAACTAGTTCTGCAGTTTGACTGTCTGTTATCTGTCTGTCTGTATGTATTCTGTGGAGAATAGAGGAACTAGTTCTGCAGTTTGACTGTCTGTTATCTCTCTGTCTGTATGTATTCTGTGGAGAATAGAGGAACTAGTTCTGCAGTTTGACTGTCTGTTATCTCTCTGTCTGTATGTATTCTGTGGAGAATAGAGGAACTAGTTCTGCAGTTTGACTGTCTGTTATCTCTCTGTCTGTATGTATTCTGTGGAGAATAGAGGAACTAGTTTTGCAGTTTGACTGTCTGTTATCTCTCTGTCTGTATGTATTCTGTGGAGAATAGAGGAACTAGTTCTGCAGTTTGTCTGTCTGTTATCTCTCTCTGTCTGTATGTATTCTGTGGAGAATAGAGGAACTAGTTCTGCAGTTTGTCTGTCTGTTATCTCTCTGTCTGTATGTATTCTGTGGAGAATAGAGGAACTAGTTCTGCAGTTTGACTGTCTGTTATCTCTCTGTCTGTATGTATTATGTGGAGAATAGAGGAACTAGTTCTGCAGTTTGACTGTCTGTTATCTCTCTCTGTCTGTATGTATTCTGTGGAGAATAGAGGAACTAGTTCTGCAGTTTGACTGTCTGTTATCTCTCTGTCTGTATGTATTCTGTGGAGAATAGAGGAACTAGTTCTGCAGTTTGACTGTCTGTTATCTCTCTGTCTGTATGTATTCTGTGGAGAATAGAGGAACTAGTTCTGCAGTTTGACTGTCTGTTATCTCTCTGTCTGTATGTATTCTGTGGAGAATAGAGGAACTAGTTCTGCAGTTTGACTGTCTGTTATCTCTCTGTCTGTATGTATTATGTGGAGAATAGAGGAACTAGTTCTGCAGTTTGACTGTCTGTTATCTCTCTCTGTCTGTATGTATTCTGTGGAGAATAGAGGAACTAGTTCTGCAGTTTGACTGTCTGTTATCTCTCTCTGTCTGTATGTATTCTGTGGAGAATAGAGGAACTAGTTCTGCAGTTTGACTGTCTGTTATCTCTCTCTGTCTGTATGTATTCTGTGGAGAATAGAGGAACTAGTTCTGCAGTTTGACTGTCTGTTATCTCTCTGTCTGTATGTATTCTGTGGAGAATAGAGGAACTAGTTCTGCAGTTTGGCTGTCTGTTATCTCTCTGTCTGTATGTATTCTGTGGAGAATAGAGGAACTAGTTCTGCAGTTTGACTGTCTGTTATCTCTCTCTGTCTGTATGTATTCTGTGGAGAATAGAGGAACTAGTTCTGCAGTTTGACTGTCTGTTATCTCTCTGTCTGTATGTATTCTGTGGAGAATAGAGGAACTAGTTCTGCAGTTTGACTGTCTGTTATCTCTCTGTCTGTATGTATTCTGTGGAGAATAGAGGAACTAGTTCTGCAGTTTGACTGTCTGTTATCTCTCTGTCTGTATGTATTCTGTGGAGAATAGAGGAACTAGTTCTGCAGTTTGACTGTCTGTTATCTCTCTGTCTGTATGTATTCTGTGGAGAATAGAGGAACTAGTTCTGCAGTTTGACTGTCTGTTATCTCTCTGTCTGTATGTATTCTGTGGAGAATAGAGGAACTAGTTCTGCAGTTTGACTGTCTGTTATCTCTCTGTCTGTATGTATTATGTGGAGAATAGAGGAACTAGTTCTGCAGTTTGACTGTCTGTTATCTCTCTCTGTCTGTATGTATTCTGTGGAGAATAGAGGAACTAGTTCTGCAGTTTGACTGTCTGTTATCTCTCTGTCTGTATGTATTCTGTGGAGAATAGAGGAACTAGTTCTGCAGTTTGACTGTCTGTTATCTCTCTGTCTGTATGTATTCTGTGGAGAATAGAGGAACTAGTTCTGCAGTTTGACTGTCTGTTATCTCTCTGTCTGTATGTATTCTGTGGAGAATAGAGGAACTAGTTCTGCAGTTTGACTGTCTGTTATCTCTCTGTCTGTATGTATTCTGTGGAGAATAGAGGAACTAGTTCTGCAGTTTGACTGTCTGTTATCTCTCTCTGTCTGTATGTATTCTGTGGAGAATAGAGGAACTCGTTCTGCAGTTTGACTGTCTGTTATCTCTCTGTCTGTATGTATTCTGTGGAGAATAGAGGAACTAGTTCTGCAGTTTGACTGTCTGTTATCTCTCTCTGTCTGTATGTATTCTGTGGAGAATAGAGGAACTCGTTCTGCAGTTTGACTGTCTGTTATCTCTCTGTCTGTATGTATTCTGTGGAGAATAGAGGAACTAGTTCTGCAGTTTGACTGTCTGTTATCTCTCTCTGTCTGTATGTATTCTGTGGAGAATAGAGGAACTAGTTCTGCAGTTTGACTGTCTGTTATCTCTCTGTCTGTATGTATTCTGTGGAGAATAGAGGAACTAGTTCTGCAGTTTGACTGTCTGTTATCTCTCTCTGTATGTATTCTGTGGAGAATAGAGGAACTCGTTCTGCAGTTTGACTGTCTGTTATCTCTGTCTGTATGTATTCTGTGGAGAATAGAGGAACTAGTTCTGCAGTTTGACTGTCTGTTATCTCTCTCTGTCTGTATGTATTCTGTGGAGAATAGAGGAACTAGTTCTGCAGTTTGACTGTCTGTTATCTCTCTCTGTCTGTATGTATTCTGTGGAGAATAGAGGAACTAGTTCTGCAGTTTGACTGTCTGTTATCTCTCTGTCTGTATGTATTCTGTGGAGAATAGAGGAACTAGTTCTGCAGTTTGGCTGTCTGTTATCTCTCTGTCTGTATGTATTCTGTGGAGAATAGAGGAACTAGTTCTGCAGTTTGACTGTCTGTTATCTCTCTCTGTCTGTATGTATTCTGTGGAGAATAGAGGAACTAGTTCTGCAGTTTGACTGTCTGTTATCTCTCTGTCTGTATGTATTCTGTGGAGAATAGAGGAACTAGTTCTGCAGTTTGACTGTCTGTTATCTCTCTGTCTGTATGTATTCTGTGGAGAATAGAGGAACTAGTTCTGCAGTTTGACTGTCTGTTATCTCTCTCTGTCTGTATGTATTCTGTGGAGAATAGAGGAACTAGTTCTGCAGTTTGACTGTCTGTTATCTCTCTGTCTGTATGTATTCTGTGGAGAATAGAGGAACTAGTTCTGCAGTTTGACTGTCTGTTATCTCTCTCTGTCTGTATGTATTCTGTGGAGAATAGAGGAACTAGTTCTGCAGTTTGACTGTCTGTTATCTCTCTGTCTGTATGTATTCTGTGGAGAATAGAGGAACTAGTTCTGCAGTTTGACTGTCTGTTATCTCTCTCTGTATGTATTCTGTGGAGAATAGAGGAACTCGTTCTGCAGTTTGACTGTCTGTTATCTCTGTCTGTATGTATTCTGTGGAGAATAGAGGAACTAGTTCTGCAGTTTGACTGTCTGTTATCTCTCTCTGTCTGTATGTATTCTGTGGAGAATAGAGGAACTAGTTCTGCAGTTTGACTGTCTGTTATCTCTCTCTGTCTGTATGTATTCTGTGGAGAATAGAGGAACTAGTTCTGCAGTTTGACTGTCTGTTATCTCTCTGTCTGTATGTATTCTGTGGAGAATAGAGGAACTAGTTCTGCAGTTTGGCTGTCTGTTATCTCTCTCTGTCTGTATGTATTCTGTGGAGAATAGAGGAACTAGTTCTGCAGTTTGACTGTCTGTTATCTCTCTCTGTCTGTATGTATTCTGTGGAGAATAGAGGAACTAGTTCTGCAGTTTGACTGTCTGTTATCTCTCTCTGTCTGTATGTATTCTGTGGAGAATAGAGGAACTAGTTCTGCAGTTTGACTGTCTGTTATCTCTCTGTCTGTATGTATTCTGTGGAGAATAGAGGAACTAGTTCTGCAGTTTGACTGTCTGTTATCTCTCTCTGTCTGTATGTATTCTGTGGAGAATAGAGGAACTAGTTCTGCAGTTTGACTGTCTGTTATCTCTCTGTCTGTATGTATTCTGTGGAGAATAGAGGAACTAGTTCTGCAGTTTGACTGTCTGTTATCTCTCTCTGTCTGTATGTATTCTGTGGAGAATAGAGGAACTCGTTCTGCAGTTTGACTGTCTGTTATCTCTCTGTCTGTATGTATTCTGTGGAGAATAGAGGAACTAGTTCTGCAGTTTGACTGTCTGTTATCTCTCTGTCTGTATGTATTCTGTGGAGAATAGAGGAACTAGTTCTGCAGTTTGACTGTCTGTTATCTCTCTCTGTCTGTATGTATTCTGTGGAGAATAGAGGAACTCGTTCTGCAGTTTGACTGTCTGTTATATCTCTCTGTATGTATTCTGTGGAGAATAGAGGAACTCGTTCTGCAGTTTGACTGTCTGTTATCTCTGTCTGTATGTATTCTGTGGAGAATAGAGGAACTAGTTCTGCAGTTTGACTGTCTGTTATCTCTCTCTGTCTGTATGTATTCTGTGGAGAATAGAGGAACTAGTTCTGCAGTTTGACTGTCTGTTATCTCTCTGTCTGTATGTATTCTGTGGAGAATAGAGGAACTAGTTCTGCAGTTTGACTGTCTGTTATCTCTCTGTCTGTATGTATTCTGTGGAGAATAGAGGAACTAGTTCTGCAGTTTGACTGTCTGTTATCTCTCTCTGTCTGTATGTATTCTGTGGAGAATAGAGGAACTCGTTCTGCAGTTTGACTGTCTGTTATCTCTCTGTCTGTATGTATTCTGTGGAGAATAGAGGAACTAGTTCTGCAGTTTGACTGTCTGTTATCTCTCTCTGTCTGTATGTATTCTGTGGAGAATAGAGGAACTAGTTCTGCAGTTTGACTGTCTGTTATCTCTCTGTCTGTATGTATTCTGTGGAGAATAGAGGAACTAGTTCTGCAGTTTGACTGTCTGTTATCTCTCTCTGTATGTATTCTATGGAGAATAGAGGAACTAGTTCTGCAGTTTGACTGTCTGTTATCTCTCTCTGTCTGTATGTATTCTGTGGAGAATAGAGGAACTAGTTCTGCAGTTTGACTGTCTGTTATCTCTCTCTGTCTGTATGTATTCTGTGGAGAATAGAGGAACTAGTTCTGCAGTTTGACTGTCTGTTATCTCTCTGTCTGTATGTATTCTGTGGAGAATAGAGGAACTAGTTCTGCAGTTTGACTGTCTGTTATCTCTCTGTCTGTATGTATTCTGTGGAGAATAGAGGAACTAGTTCTGCAGTTTGACTGTCTGTTATCTCTCTGTCTGTATGTATTCTGTGGAGAATAGAGGAACTAGTTCTGCAGTTTGACTGTCTGTTATCTCTCTGTCTGTATGTATTCTGTGGAGAATAGAGGAACTAGTTCTGCAGTTTGACTGTCTGTTATCTCTCTCTGTCTGTATGTATTCTGTGGAGAATAGAGGAACTAGTTCTGCAGTTTGACTGTCTGTTATCTCTCTGTCTGTATGTATTCTGTGGAGAATAGAGGAACTCGTTCTGCAGCTTAACTCTTGGAGTTGTTAAGTGTTTTAGTTTCAGAAGCTTCCAGAAGAACATTCAGCACATTCCATACTGCTGCTGCAGTCAATTAGACACACGCACGTGAACATACACACCCGCACGCACGCACACACAAACACAATTAAATCAACCACATAGACTACACTCTAAAGACAGTACATTGGGAAAGTATTCAGACCCACTTTTAACACATTTTGTTTTACGTTACAGCCTTATTCTACACACAATACCCCATAATACATCACAATACCCCATAATGACATCACAATACCCCATAATACATCACAATACCCCATAATGACATCACAATACCCCATAATGACATCACAATACCCCATAATGACATCACAATACCCCATAATGACATCACAATACCCCATAATGACATCACAATACCCCATAATTAGATTGATGAGGAAATATTTTTGTTTAATCCATGTTAGAAAGGCTGTAACGTAACAGAATGTGGAAACATGGAAGGAGTCTGAATACTTAACGAATGTACTGACCACCTCCCACCTCCTAAATGATCAGAGCTTCTCTCTCCCTCCCCCTTCTCTCTCTCCGCTGTTCTCTTCTCTCTCCCTCCCCCTTCTCTCTCTCCGCTGTTCTCTTCTCTCTCCCTCCCCCTGCTCGCTCTCCGCTGTTCTCTTCTCTCTCCCTCCCCCATCTCTCTCTCCGCTGTTCTCTTCTCTCTCCCTCCCCCTGCTCTCTCCCTCCCACTTCTCTCTCTCCGCTGTTCTCTTCTCTCTCCCTCCCCCATCTCTCTCTCCGCTGTTCTCTTCTCTCTTCCTCCCCCTTCTCTCTCTCCGCTGTTCTCTTCTCTCTCCCTCCCCCATCTCTCTCTCCGCTGTTCTCTTCTCTCTTCCTCCCCCTTCTCTCTCTCCGCTGTTCTCTTCTCTTTCCCTCCCCCTTCTCTCCCTCCGCTGTTCTCTTCTCTCTCCCTCCCCCTTCTCTCTCCCTCCCCCTTCACTCTCTCCGCTGTTCTCTTCTCTCTCCCTCCCCCTTCTCTCTCTCCGCTGTTCTCTTCTCTCTCCCTCCCCCTTCTCTCTCTCTCCACTGTTCTCTTCTCTCTCCCTCCCCCTTCTCTCCCTCCCCCCTTCTCTCTCTCTCCGCTGTTCTCTTCTCTCTCCCTCCCCCTTCTCTCTCTCCGTTGTTCTCTTCTCTCTCCCTCCCCCTTCTCTCTCTCCGCTGTTCTCTTCTCTCTCCCTCCCCCTTCTCTCTCCCTCCCCCTTCTCTCTCACTGCTGTTCTCTTCTCTCTCCCTCCCCCCTTCTCTCTCTCTCCGCTGTTCTCTTCTCTCTCCCTCCCCCTTCTCTCTCTCCGCTGTTCTCTTCTCTCTCCCTCCCCTCTTCTCTCTCTCCGCTGTTCTCTTCTCTATCCCTCCCCCTTCTCTCTCTCCGCTGTTCTCTTCTCTATCCCTCCCCCTTCTCTCTCTCCGCTGTTCTCTTCTCTTTCCCTCCCCCTTCTCTCCCTCCGCTGTTCTCTTCTCTCTCCCTCCCCCTTCTCTCCCTCCGCTGTTCTCTTCTCTCTCCCTCCCCCTTCTCTCTCTCCGCTGTTCTCTTCTCTCTCCCTCCCCCTTCTCTCTCCCTCCCCCTTCTCTCTCACTGCTGTTCTCTTCTCTCTCTCCGCTGTTCTCTTCTCTCTCCCTCCCCCTTCTCTCTCCCTCCCCTCTTCTCTCTCCCTCCCCTCTTCTCTCTCTCCGCTGTTCTCTTCTCTATCCCTCCCCCTTCTCTCTCTCCGCTGTTCTCTTCTCTCTCCCTCCCCTGTTCTCTTCTCTCCCCCTCCCCATTTTCTCCCACCCCCACGCCTATCCCTCCATCTCTAGTTTTACTGCACTAGGGACATTTTCCTTTGGTAATATTACCCAAGAGGCATTGCTCCGCCTAACGCCACACCCTTATTAGAGAGATTAACACCACACACACCAGACTTAAGTTTCAGAATACTGCAGGTTTATTTTTTAAAGATTTTGTGTTGTTGTATTAAATAATGTTTTATATATATATATATATATATATATATAATTTTTTTATATAGTAATTATTTGAGTTACTTTGACCCCGTATTCTCCCCAGTGTCATGTGATATGTAATACTTTGTAATTATCTGGTTTTCAGTGGAACTGCAGGGTGTCTGTTAACTGTGTACTGCAACAGGTCATAATAACATGGATTTATGTGTGTGTGTGTGTGTGTGTGTGTGTGTGTATTAATGTGTGTGTATATTAATGTGTGTGTGTGTGTGTTCTCTGTCCTCTAGAACCTGCGTGTGCGATGTAGTGAAGGAGTAGAGTTCTACACTCGCTCGGCTCAGAAGGTCCGAGGTTCTCTCAGTCAGAGATACATGCTGATAGACGGAGACAGAGCTGTGACTGGATCATACAGGTACCCTGACCCCTGACCCTCTCAGTCAGAGATACATGCTGATAGACGGAGACAGAGCTGTGACTGGATCATACAGGTACCCTGACCCCTGACCCTCTCAGTCAGAGATACATGCTGATAGACGGAGACAGAGCTGTGACTGGATCATACAGGTATCCTGACCCCTGACCCTCTCAGTCAGAGATACATGCTGATAGACGGAGACAGAGCTGTGACTGGATCATACAGGTACCCTGACCTCTGACCCTCTCAGTCAGAGATACATGCTGATAGACGGAGACAGAGCTGTGACTGGATCATACAGGTACCCTGACCCCTGACCCTCTCAGTCAGAGATACATGCTGATAGACGGAGACAGAGCTGTGACTGGATCATACAGGTACCCTGACCCCTGACCCTCTCAGTCAGAGATACATGCTGATAGACGGAGACAGAGCTGTGACTGGATCATACAGGTACCCTGACCTCTGACCCTCTCAGTCAGAGATACATGCTGGTAGACGGAGACAGAGCTGTGACTGGATCATACAGGTACCCTGACCCCTGACCCTCTCAGTCAGAGATACATGCTGATAGACGGAGACAGAGCTGTGACTGGATCATACAGGTACCCTGACCCCTGACCCTCTCAGTCAGAGATACATGCTGATAGACAGAGCCGTGACTGGATCATACAGGTACCCTGACCCCTGACCCTCTCAGTCAGAGATACATGCTGATAGACGGAGACAGAGCTGTGACTGGATCATACAGGTACCCTGACCTCTGACCCTCTCAGTCAGAGATACATGCTGATAGACGGAGACAGAGCTGTGACTGGATCATACAGGTACCCTGACCCCTGACCCTCTCAGTCAGAGATGCATGCTGATAGACGGAGACAGAGCTGTGACTGGATCATACAGGTACCCTGACCCCTGACCCTCTCAGTCAGAGATGCATGCTGGTAGACAGAGCCGTGACTGGATCATACAGGTACCCTGACCCCTGACCCTCTCAGTCAGAGATGCATGCTGGTAGACAGAGCCGTGACTGGATCATACAGGTACCCTGACCCTGTATGTTCTCTCTCCTCAGCTTCACGTGGTCGGCGTCTCGTCTGGACCGGAACTTGATCACGGTTCTGAGCGGTCAGGCAGTTGAGACGTTCGACAAACAGTTCCGTGATCTCTACATGACCTCTAGGGGTGTGTCCCTCGCCAAGATTCCGCTGGAGGAGGAGCCTATCCCTGACCTCACCCCCATCGCCACCCCTGTCCCGGTCTCCGCAGCCGTTGCTAGGAAACTAATCAACCCTAAATACGCACTAGTTGCGTCACAGGCTAAAGCTAACAATGCTAGCCCAGCTAGCTCTGCTAACGACTCTAGCAACAAGAACTCCACTACCCAAAATCCTCTGGGACGGGTTCTAAAGCCTGCCAGAGAGCCAGTGGAGGCCCCGCCCCTCCACCCAGGACTAGCCAATCTGGAGAAGGCGTACCTGATCCCATACCTGCCCACCTGGCCGGAGCCAGACCCCCCCCGCGACGTGATTGGCTTCATCAACGTGAGAGACGCGTCCCGCCCCCAACAGGTTTGTTACTCTATACTGTTTCCCTTTCCCCTCACCCTAACCCTTTCCCCTCACCCTAACCCTTTCCCCTCACCCTAACCCTTTCTCCTCACCCTAACCCTTTCCCCTCACCCTAACCCTTTCCCCTCACCCTAACCCTTTCTCCTCACCCTAACCCTTTCTCCTCACCCTAACCCTTTCTCCTCACCCTAACCCTTTCCCCTAACCCTAAACCTTTCTCCTCACCCTTTCTCCTCACCCTAACCCTTTCCCCTAACCCTTTCTCCTCACCCTAACACTTTCTCCTCACCCTAACACTTTCTCCTCACCCTAACCTTTTCCCCTAACCCTTTCTCCTCACCCTTTCTCCTCACCCTAACCCTTTCTCCTCACCCTTTCTCCTCACCCTAACCCTTTCTCCTCACCCTTTCTCCTCACCCTAACCCTTTCTCCTCACCCTTTCTCCTCACCCTAACCCTTTCTCCTCACCCTTTCTCCTCACCCTAACCCTTTCTCCTCACCCTTTCTTCTCACCCTTTCTCCTCACCCTAACCCTTTCCCCTAACCCTTTCTCCTCACCCTAACCCTTTCTCCTAACCCTTTCTCCTCACCCTAACCCTTTCTCCTCACCCTAACCCTTTCTCCTCACCCTTTCTCCTCACCCTAACCCTTTCTCCTCACCCTTTCTCCTCACCCTTTCTCCTTACCCTTTCTCCTCACCCTCACCCTTTCTCCTCACCCTAACCCTCTCTCCTCACCCTAACCCTTTCTCCTCACCCTTTCTCCTCACCCTTTCCCCTCACCCTTTCTCCTCACCCTTTCTCCTTACCCTTTCTCCTCACCCTAACCCTTTCTCCTCACCCTAACCCTTTCTCCTCACCCTAACCCTCTCTCCTCACCCTAACCCCTTCTCCTCCCCTTTCTCCTCACCCTAACCCTTTCTCCTCACCCTAACCCTTTCCCCTAACCCTTTCTCCTCACCCTAACCCTTTCTCCTCACCCTAACCCTTTCTCCTCACCCTAACCCTTTCTCCTCACCCTAACCCTTTCCCCTAACCCTTTCTCCTCACCCTAACCCTTTCTCCTCACCCTAACCCTTTCTCCTCACCCTTTCTCCTCACCCTTTCTCCTCACCCTAACCCTCTCTCCTCACCCTTTCTCCTCACCCTTTCTCCTTACCCTTTCTCCTCACCCTCACCCTCTCTCCTCACCCTAACCCTCTCTCCTCACCCTAACCCTTTCTCCTCACCCTTTCTCCTCACCCTTTCCCCTCACCCTTTCCCCTCACCCTTTCTCCTCACCCTTGCTCCTTACCCTTTCTCCTCACCCTAACCCTCTCTCCTCACCCTAACCCTTTCTCCTCACCCTAACCCTCTCTCCTAACCCTAACCCCTTCTCCTCACCCTAACCCTCTCTCCTCACCCTAACCCTTTCTCCTAACCCTTTCTCCTCACCCTTTCTCCTCACCCTAACCCTTTCTCCTCACCCTAACCATTTCTCCTCACCCTTTCTCCTCACCCTCACCCTCTCTCCTCACCCTAACCCTTTCTCCTCACCCTTTCTCCTCACCCCAACCTTTCTCTCCTCACCCTAACCCTTTCTCCTAACCCTTTCTCCTAACCCTTTCTCCTCACCCTAACCCTCTCTTCCTCACCCTAACCCTCTCTTCCTCCCCCTAACCCTCTCTTCCTCACCCTAACCCTTTCTCCTAACCCTCTCTCCTCACCCTAACCCTCTCTCCTCACTCTAACCCTCTCTCCTCACCCTAACCCTCTCTCCTCACCCTAACCCTCTCTCCTCACCCTAACCCTTTCTCCTTACCCTTTCTCCTCACCCTAACCCTTTCTCCTCACCCTTTCTCCTCACCCTAACCCTCTCTCCTCACCCTCTCTCCTCACCCTAACCCTCTCTTCCTCACCCTAACCCTTTCTCCTCACCCTAACCCTTTCTCATCACCCTTTCTCCTCACCCTAACCCTCTCTCCTCACCCTCTCTCCTCACCCTAACCCTCTCTTCCTCACCCTAACCCTTTCTCCTCACCCTAACCCTTTCTCCTCACCCTAACCCTTTCTCCTCACCCTCTCTCCTCACCCTCACCCTTTCTCCTCACCCTAACCCTCTCTCCTATCCCTTTCTCCTCACTCTTTCTCCTCACCCTAACCCTCTCTCCTCACCCTTTCGCCTCACCCTCTCTCCTCACACTAACCATTTCTCCTCACCCTAACCCTTTCTCCTCACCCTTTCTCCTCACCCTAACCCTTTCTCCTCACCCTTTCTCCTCACCCTAACCCTTTCTCCTCACCCTTTCTCCTCACCCTAACCCTTTCTCCTCACCCTTTCTCCTCACCCTAACCCTCTCTCCTCACCCTAACCCTTTCTCCTCACCCTTTCTCCTAACCCTTTCTCCTCACCCTAACCCTCTCTCCTCACACTAACCCGCTCTCCTCACCCTAACCCTTTCTCCTAACCTTTTCTCCTCACCCTAACCCTCTCTCCTCACCCTAACCCTTTCTCCTAACCCTTTCTCCTCACCCTTTCTCTAACACATGTAACATGTGTAGGTCCTGACTGATAATGTTTCTGACTGTTAACAGGTCCACCTCCAGAGAAGTCAACAGTTTGAGACCAGCCAGGCCATCAGGTTCAGCTCTCCCTTCAGCCTGCCTGAGAAACCCCTACCTGAGACTGCTACTCTACGGAATACACAGCACGACAAACAGACGCCTGATACACAGAACCCTGATACACAGAACCCTGACACGCCTGATACACAGAACCCCGATACACAGAACCCTGATACGCCTGATACACAGAACCCTGATACACAGAACCCTGACACGCCTGATACACAGAACCCCGATACACAGAACCCTGATACGCCTGATACACAGAACCCTGATACACCTGATACACAACACCCTGATACACCTGACATAAACCCCTCCGCCCCTCCAGTCCCTAAACCTCGCACCCTGCAGCTCCTCATTAGCCCTGCCCATTCTCACCAGTCTGGCCAACCACAGGTCAGCCTGGTCCCCAGGACCGAAAGCCAATCAGGGACACCGCCTGCCTCCATTAGCCAATCGGAAACACTGATGGATACCAAGTCCCGCCATGGGCAGAGAGACGAGAAAGAGGAGGAGGAGGAAGGGCTTGAGGAGGAGTGGCTAGAGGAGGAGGAGTGGGTGGAGGAGGGGCTAGAGGGGAGGCGGGGCAACAGTAGTCATGACGATAATGACAGCATCACGGCGCTATGTGACCAGACAGCCAATAACACGTCGTCTGACGACTTATACTACGAGTGCAACGAATCAGAACCCACAGAATCCTCGCCGGTGGCCAATGGGTTAACAGCAGAGTTGGGCCAGGTTGGCAAGGGTCATCGTCATGGAAATGGGGTCAATGTGATGGCGAGGTTCTCCCAGAGCATGCTGGACCTTCGGCCTCACAGCCAATCAGACGACAGGGGAGTTCTAATGAGCCAATCACAGGACAGAAAGGGTCAACAGACACGCCCTCAGCCACACAGACACATCGGACAGGTGAGACACCCACACCGTGGGTTAATAACCCTCACTAGGAGAGGACCAGATTAGACCTAGGGGTCAACAGACACATCAGACAGGTGGAGACACCGTGGGTTAATAACCCTCACTAGGAGAGGACCAGATTAGACCTAGGGGTCAACAGACACATCAGACAGGTGGAGACACCGTGGGTTAATAACCCTCACTAGGAGAGGACCAGATTAGACCTAGGGGTCAACAGACACATCAGACAGGTGGAGACACCGTGGGTTAATAACCCTCACTAGGAGAGGACCAGATTAGACCTAGGGGTCAACAGACACATCAGACAGGTGGAGACACCGTGGGTTAATAACCGTCACTAGGAGAGGACCAGATTAGACCTAGGGGTCAACAGACACATCAGACAGGTGGAGACACCGTGGGTTAATAACCCTCACTAGGAGAGGACCAGATTAGACCTAGGGGTCAACAGACACATCAGACAGGTGGAGACACCGTGGGTTAATAACCCTCACTAGGAGAGGACCAGATTAGACCTAGGGGTCAACAGACACATCAGACAGGTGGAGACACCGTGAGTTAATAACCCTCACTAGGAGAGGACCAGATTAGACCTAGGGGTCAACAGACACATCAGACAGGTGGAGACACCGTGGGTTAATAACCCTCACTAGGAGAGGACCAGATTAGACCTAGGGGTCAACAGACACATCAGACAGGTGGAGACACCGTGGGTTAATAACCCTCACTAGGAGAGGACCAGATTAGACCTAGGGGTCAACAGACACATCAGACAGGTGGAGACACCGTGGGTTAATAACCCTCACTAGGAGAGGACCAGATTAGACCTAGGGGTCAACAGACACATCAGACAGGTGGAGAGACCGTGGGTTAATAACCCTCACTAGGAGAGGACCAGATTAGACCTAGGGGTCAACAGACACATCAGACAGGTGGAGACACCGTGGGTTAATAACCCTCACTAGGAGAGGACCAGATTAGACCTAGGGGTCAACAGACACATCAGACAGGTGGAGACACCGTGGGTTAATAACCCTCACTAGGAGAGGACCAGATTAGACCTAGGGGTCAACAGACACATCAGACAGGTGGAGACACCGTGGGTTAATAACCCTCACTAGGAGAGGACCAGATTAGACCTAGGGGTCAACAGACACATCAGACAGGTGGAGACACCGTGGGTTAATAACCCTCACTAGGAGAGGACCAGATTAGACCTAGGGGTCAACAGACACATCAGACAGGTGGAGACACCGTGGGTTAATAACCCTCACTAGGAGAGGACCAGATTAGACCTAGGGGTCAACAGACACATCAGACAGGTGGAGACACCGTGGGTTAATAACCCTCACTAGGAGAGGACCAGATTAGACCTAGGGGTCAACAGACACATCAGACAGGTGGAGACACCGTGGGTTAATAACCCTCACTAGGAGAGGACCAGATTAGACCTAGGGGTCAACAGACACATCAGACAGGTGGAGACACCGTGGGTTAATAACCCTCACTAGGAGAGGACCAGATTAGACCTAGGGGTCAACAGACACATCAGACAGGTGGAGACACCGTGGGTTAATAACCCTCACTAGGAGAGGACCAGATTAGACCTAGGGGTCAACAGACACATCAGACAGGTGGAGACACCGTGGGTTAATAACCCTCACTAGGAGAGGACCAGATTAGACCTAGGGGTCAACAGACACATCAGACAGGTGGAGACACCGTGGGTTAATAACCCTCACTAGGAGAGGACCAGATTAGACCTAGGGGTCAACAGACACATCAGACAGGTGGAGACACCGTGGGTTAATAACCCTCACTAGGAGAGGACCAGATTAGACCTAGGGGTCAACAGACACATCAGACAGGTGGAGACACCGTGGGTTAATAACCCTCACTAGGAGAGGACCAGATTAGACCTAGGGGTCAACAGACACATCAGACAGGTGGAGACACCGTGGGTTAATAACCCTCACTAGGAGAGGACCAGATTAGACCTAGGGGTCAACAGACACATCAGACAGGTGGAGACACCGTGGGTTAATAACCCTCACTAGGAGAGGACCAGATTAGACCTAGGGGTCAACAGACACATCAGACAGGTGGAGACACCGTGGGTTAATAACCCTCACTAGGAGAGGACCAGATTAGACCTGGGGGTCAACAGACACATCAGACAGGTGGAGACACCGTGGGTTAATAACCCTCACTAGGAGAGGACCAGATTAGACCTAGGGGTCAACAGACACATCAGACAGGTGGAGACACCGTGGGTTAATAACCCTCACTAGGAGAGGACCAGATTAGACCTAGGGGTCAACAGACACATCAGACAGGTGGAGACACCGTGGGTTAATAACCCTCACTAGGAGAGGACCAGATTAGACCTAGGGGTCAACAGACACATCAGACAGGTGGAGACACCGTGGGTTAATAACCCTCACTAGGAGAGGACCAGAAAAATAACAAAAACAAAATATGAAAAAAGGAAAGGGGTCTGAATACTTTCGGACTTTATGTTCTGTTAATGAAGAGTTGATATGTCTGGTTAATGAAGAGTTGATATGTCTGGTTAATGAAGAGTTGATATGTCTGGTTAATGAAGAGTTGATATGTTTGGTTAATGAAGAGTTGATATGTCTGGTTAATGAAGAGTTGATATGTCTGGTTGATGAAGAGTTGATATGTCTGTTAATGAAGAGTTGATATGTCTGGTTAATGAAGAGTTGATATGTCTGGTTAATGAAGAGTTGATATGTCTGGTTAATGAAGAGTTGATATGTCTGGTTAATGCAGCCAGAGAGTTGATATGTCTGGTTAATGAAGAGTTGATATGTCTGGTTAATGAAGAGTTGATATGTCTGGTTAATGAAGAGTTGATATGTCTGGTTAATGAAGAGTTGATATGTCTGGTTAATGAAGAGTTGATATGTCTGGTTAATGAAGAGTTGATATGTCTGGTTAATGAAGAGTTGATATGTCTGGTTAATGAAGAGTTGATATGTCTGGTTAATGAAGAGTTGATATGTCTGGTTAATGCAGCCAGAGAGTTGATATGTCTGGTTAATGAAGAGTTGATATGTCTGGTTAATGCAGCCAGAGAGTTGATATGTCTGGTTAATGAAGAGTTGATATGTCTGGTTAATGAAGAGTTGATATGTCTGGTTAATGAAGAGTTGATATGTCTGGTTGATGCAGCCAGAGAGTTGATATGTCTGGTTAATGAAGAGTTGATATGTCTGGTTAATGAAGAGTTGATATGTCTGGTTAATGAAGAGTTGATATGTCTGGTTAATGAAGAGCTGATATGTCTGGTTAATGCAGCCAGAGAATTGATATGTCTGGTTGATGCAGCCAGAGAGTTGATATGTCTGGTTAATGAAGAGGTGATATGTCTGGTTGATGAAGAGTTGATATGTCTGGTTGATGAAGAGTTGATATGTCTGGTTAATGAAGAGTTGATATGTCTGGTTCATGAAGCTATTCACACATTTTGTATGGTTGCATAGAAATGGTATATTATTGGTCCACGGGACCCGTCATTATTTTTCTCGGGAAACAGGAAGGAGCTGGGTGGGGAAGTCCCGGGATACCGGCCACCGGTATTAAACCCTAACACACACACTCTCACATCTGCAGTTCAGTTTCAGCATGAGGTGTTACTAATTACTTTAGTGAGCAGCAGAGAGAGAGAACATTAGCTGTGTGTGAAAGGGAGAGAGGGAGGAAGAGGAGAGAGAGGGAGGAAGAGGAGAGAGGGGGAGAAAGAGGAGAGAGGGGGAGGAAGAGAGCCCATCTAATGTGTATTAGGAATGTTCTCCAACTGATTTGACATGGGGAATAGTTTTAGAGAACACTAAAAAACAACGTCCTACTGTGGGAATTTCAGTCCTTCAGCATCACTTTTTCTGCAGGTTTTCTCATAGTTCTATTTAGTCATGTTCCCAGAACGTTCAGAGAATGTTAAGAAGCAACGTTCTTCAGTGGTAATGCCAGTCCTTCAGCATGTTTTCTGCAGGTTTTCTCATGGTTCTATTTAGTCATGTTCTAAGAAAGTTATTTCAAGACATCTACATTCTGTTCTCAGCCTTGACAAAACTCTCTCTATCCTCTAGTTAAGTGTGTTCAGGTGTGTTGCCAAGCCCACTAACTGGCTACACCTGATGTTCATAGTGCTCGTTTCCTTTGAAATGTGGTCTGTTTGAATAGACCAAAATGAACAGCTTTGTATGCATAAACAAACATGGCATGTTAGCTCCATCCTGGTGGCCCAGTGGACTAATTCCAGGGATAGAGAACACAAGCTCATAGGTTCAAATCTCACTGACTCTGTGCCACAATAAAAAGAAATGTGTTTGCATGACTAATACCTAAGCAGATAAATGTCCATGTGTTCAATCTGTGCTCTGTGTTAATTAAATCTTATTGAAAGTTTAAAGGAAGTTATTGAAAAACCTCCAAATAACCACGCTGAATCACAACTGGCCGTGATTGGCCCTGCGCCGTCCGGGTTTTGGCTGGTGTAGGCCGTGATTGGCCCAGCGCCGTCCGGGTTTTGGCTGGTGTAGGCCGTGATTGGCCCTGCGCCGTCCGGGTTTGGCTGGTGTAGGCCGTGATTGGCCCTGCGCCGTCCGGGTTTTGCTGGTGTAAGCCGTGATTGGCCCTGCGCCGTCCGGGTTTTGCTGGTGTAAGCCGTGATTGGCCCTGCGCCGTCCGGGTTTGGCTGGTGTAAGCCGTGATTGGCCCAGCGCCGTCCGGGTTTGGCTGGTGTAGGCCGTGATTGGCCCAGCGCCGTCCGGGTTTGGCTGGTGTAGGCCGTGATTGTAAATAACAATTTGTTCTTAGCTGACTTGCCTAGTTAAATAAATTAATGGATAGAGATACATGGTCTTCGCATACTGAGACAGAGGAGCACTGTTTTGCCTAGTTAAATAAAGAGATACACATACTGAGACAGAGGAGCACTGTTTTGCCTAGTTAAATAAAGAGATACACATACTGAGACAGAGGAGCACTGTTTTGCCTAGTTAAATAAAGAGATACACATACTGAGACAGAGGAACACTGTTTTGCTCAGATCTCCGGTTATATCGTTGGTTCCTTGGAGGTTGTGGAAATGAACCTGTTTTTGTTTCCAATTGGTTCTGTGAACGAAGCCATACGTTTCCTGACCAGTAAAACTAAACGTGTTTGAATCATTCTGAGAAGGAAGAGAACATTTAGCCTGTTCTGGGAACTAAAATGTTTAGGTTGCAGGGAGGTTCTGAGAATGTTTAGGATGCAGGGAGGTTCTGAGAATGTTTAGGATGCAGGGAGGTTCTGAGAACGTTTAGGATGCAGGGAGGTTCTGAGAATGTTTAGGATGCAGGGAGGTTCTGAGAATGTTTAGGATGCAGGGAGGTACTGAGAATGTTTAGGATGCAGGGAGGTTCTGAGAATGTTTAGGATGCAGGGAGGTTCTGAGAACGTTTAGGATGCAGGGAGGTTCTGAGAACGTTTAGGATGCAGGGAGGTTCTGAGAATGTTTAGGATGCAGGGAGGTTCTGAGAATGTTTAGGATGCAGGGAGGTTCTGAGAATGTTTAGGATGCAGGGAGGTTCTGAGAATGTTTAGGATGCAGGGAGGTTTTGAGAATGTTTAGGATGCAGGGAGGTTCTGAGAATGTTTAGGATGCAGGGAGGTTCTGAGAATGTTTAGGATGCAGGGAGGTTCTGAGAATGTTTAGGATGCAGGGAGGTTTTGAGAATGTTTAGGATGCAGGGAGGTTCTGAGAATGTTTAGGATGCAGGGAGGTTCTGAGAATGTTTAGGATGCAGGGAGGTTTTGAGAATGTTTAGGATGCAGGGAGGTTCTGAGAATGTTTAGGATGCAGGGAGGTTCTGAGAATGTTTAGGATGCAGGGAGGTTCTGAGAATGTTTAGGATGCAGGGAGGTTCTGAGAATGTTTAGGATGCAGGGAGGTTCTGAGAATGTTTAGGATGCAGGGAGGTTCTGAGAATGTTTAGGATGCAGGGAGGTTTTGAGAATGTTTAGGATGCAGGGAGGTTCTGAGAATGTTTAGGATGCAGGGAGGTTCTGAGAATGTTTAGGATGCAGGGAGGTTCTGAGAATGTTTAGGATGCAGGGAGGTTCTGAGAACGTTTTATTATGGTTCTGAGAATGTTTTCTTCTGAGGTTTTCTGTTCTTAGAACGTCAATAAATTATTGGTTAGTTACAAAGAAAAAGCCATATCTCTGTCCAGTGTCTGTTGTTTTGCCCATCTTAATCTTTTCTTTTTATTGGCCAGTCTGAGATATGGCTTTTTCTTTGTAACTCTGTCTAGAAGGCCAACATCCCGGAGTCGCCTCTTCACTGTTGACGTTGAGACTGGTGTTTTGCGGGTACTATTTAATGAAGCTGCCAGTTGAGGACTTGTGAGGCGTCTGTCTCTCAAACTAGACACTCTAATGTACTTGTCCTCTTGCTCAGTTGTGCACTGGGGCCTCCCACTCCTCTTTCTATTCTGGTTAGCGCCAGTTTGCGCTGTTCTGTGAAGGGAGTAGCGTTGTACGAGATCTTCAGTTTCTTGGCCATTTCTCACATGGAATAGCCTTCATTTCTCAGAACAAGAATAGACTGACGAGTTTCAGAATAAAGTTATTTGTTTCTGGCCATTTTGAGTCTGTAATCGAACCCACAAATGCTGATGCTCCAGATACTCAACTAGTCTAAATAAGGCCAGTTTTATTGCTTTTTTAATCAGAACAACAGTTTTCAGCCGTGCTAACATAATTGCAAAAGGGTTTTCTAATGATCAATTAGCCTTTTAAAATGATACACTTGGATTAGCTAAAACATTTCTAAGTGACCCCAAACTTTTGAACGGAAGTGTATATCCAGTGGAGAGAAAAAAACTGTCCTGAGCAGGAAACTCTGAGGGCCCGGAATAGGCTGATTGATACAATGTTGCACATCACTAGCCACAGTGTTGGTCCAGCCCAAGTGATGATTTGATACAATGTTGCACATCACTATCCACAGTGTTGGTCCAGCCCAAGTGATGATTTGATACAATGTTGCACATCACTATCCACAGTGTTGGTCCAGCCCAAGTGATGATTTGATACAATGTTGCACATCACTATCCACAGTGTTGGTCCAGCCCAAGTGATGATTTGATACAATGTTGCACATCACTAGCCACAGTGTTGGTCCAGCCCAAGTGATGATTTGATACAATGTTGCACATCACTAGCCACAGCGTTGGTCCAGCCCAAGTGATGATTTGATACAATGTTGCACATCACTAGCAATAGCTCAACTCAAGACAGATGGAAAGGGAGGCAGACAGACGGAGTAGATACTACTGTTTTTATTTGTTGACTTCAGGTTCTACTGTATTTTACTAGTTGATGATGGAAGTTCTAGGTCTACTGTATTTTACTAGTTGATGATGGAAGGTCAAGGTCTACTGTATTTTACTAGTTGATGGAAGTTCTAGGTCTACTGTATTTTACTAGTTGATGATGGAAGTTCTAGGTCTACTGTATTTTACTAGTTGATGGAAGTTCTAGGTCTACTGTATTTTACTAGTTGATGGAAGTTCTAGGTCTACTGTATTTTACTAGTTGATGGAAGTTCTAGGTCTACTGTATTTTACTAGTTGATGATGGAAGGTCTACTGTATTTTACTAGTTGATGATGGAAGTTCTAGGTCTACTGTATTTTACTAGTTGATGGAAGTTCTAGGTCTACTGTATTTTACTAGTTGATGATGGAAGTTCTAGGTCTACTGTATTTTACTAGTTGATGGAAGTTCTAGGTCTACTGTATTTTACTAGTTGATGGAAGTTCTAGGTCTACTGTATTTTACTAGTTGATGGAAGTTCTAGGTCTACTGTATTTTACTAGTTGATGGAAGGTCTAGGTCTACTGTATTTTACTAGTTGATGATGGAAGTTCTAGGTCTACTGTATTTTACTAGTTGATGATGGAAGGTCAAGGTCTACTGTATTTTACTAGTTGATGGAAGTTCTAGGTCTACTGTATTTTACTAGTTGATGATGGAAGTTCTAGGTCTACTGTATTTTACTAGTTGATGGAAGTTCTAGGTCTACTGTATTTTACTAGTTGATGGAAGTTCTAGGTCTACTGTATTTTACTAGTTGATGGAAGTTCTAGGTCTACTGTATTTTACTAGTTGATGATGGAAGGTCTACTGTATTTTACTAGTTGATGATGGAAGTTCTAGGTCTACTGTATTTTACTAGTTGATGGAAGTTCTAGGTCTACTGTATTTTACTAGTTGATGATGGAAGTTCTAGGTCTACTGTATTTTACTAGTTGATGGAAGTTCTAGGTCTACTGTATTTTACTAGTTGATGGAAGTTCTAGGTCTACTGTATTTTACTAGTTGATGGAAGTTCTAGGTCTACTGTATTTTACTAGTTGATGGAAGGTCTAGGTCTACTGTATTTTACTAGTTGATGATGGAAGTTCTAGGTCTACTGTATTTTACTAGTTGATGATGGAAGGTCTACTGTATTTTACTAGTTGATGGAAGTTCTAGGTCTACTGTATTTTACTAGTTGATGATGGAAGTTCTAGGTCTACTGTATTTTACTAGTTGATGATGGAAGGTCTACTGTATTTTACTAGTTGATGATGGAAGTTCTAGGTCTACTGTATTTTACTAGTTGATGGTGGAAGGTCTACTGTATTTTACTAGTTGATGATGGAAGGTCTACTGTATTTTACTAGTTGATGGTGGAAGTTCTAGGTCTACTGTATTTTACTAGTTGATGATGGAAGGTCTACTGTATTTTACTAGTTGATGGTGGAAGTTCTAGGTCTACTGTATTTTACTAGTTGATGATGGAAGGTCTACTGTATTTTACTAGTTGATGATGGAAGTTCTAGGTCTACTGTATTTTACTAGTTGATGATGGAAGGTCTACTGTATTTTACTAGTTGATGATGGAAGTTCTAGGTCTACTGTATTTTACTAGTTGATGATGGAAGGTCTACTGTATTTTACTAGTTGATGGAAGTTCTAGGTCTACTGTATTTTACTAGTTGATGATGGAAGGTCTACTGTATTTTACTAGTTGATGGTGGAAGTTCTAGGTCTACTGTATTTTACTAGTTGATGGAAGTTCTAGGTCTACTGTATTTTACTAGTTGATGGAAGGTCTAGGTCTACTGTATTTTACTAGTTGATGATGGAAGGTCTAGGTCTACTGTATTTTACTAGTTGATGATGGAAGTTCTAGGTCTACTGTATTTTACTAGTTGATGGTGGAAGTTCTAGGTCTACTGTATTTTACTAGTTGATGATGGAAGGTCTAGGTCTACTGTATTTTACTAGTTGATGGAAGTTCTAGGTCTACTGTATTTTACTAGTTGATGATGGAAGGTCTACTGTATTTTACTAGTTGATGATGGAAGTTCTAGGTCTACTGTATTTTACTAGTTGATGATGGAAGGTCTAGGTCTACTGTATTTTACTAGTTGATGATGGAAGTTCTAGGTCTACTGTATTTTACTAGTTGATGGAAGGTCTAGGTCTACTGTATTTTACTAGTTGATGATGGAAGTTCTAGGTCTACTGTATTTTACTAGTTGATGATGGAAGTTCTAGGTCTACTGTATTTTACTAGTTGATGATGGAAGTTCTAGGTCTACTGTATTTTACTAGTTGATGGAAGTTCTAGGTCTACTGTATTTTACTAGTTGATGATGGAAGTTCTAGGTCTACTGTATTTTACTAGTTGATGATGGAAGTTCTAGGTCTACTGTATTTTACTAGTTGATGATGGAAGTTCTAGGTCTACTGTATTTTACTAGTTGATGATGGAAGGTCTACTGTATTTTACTAGTTGATGGAAGTTCTAGGTCTACTGTATTTTACTAGTTGATGATGGAAGGTCTACTGTATTTTACTAGTTGATGATGGAAGTTCTAGGTCTACTGTATTTTACTAGTTGATGATGGAAGTTCTAGGTCTACTGTATTTTACTAGTTGATGATGGAAGTTCTAGGTCTACTGTATTTTACTAGTTGATGATGGAAGTTCTAGGTCTACTGTATTTTACTAGTTGATGATGGAAGGTCTACTGTATTTTACTAGTTGATGGAAGGTCTAGGTCTACTGTATTTTACTAGTTGATGATGGAAGTTCTAGGTCTACTGTATTTTACTAGTTGATGGAAGGTCTAGGTCTACTGTATTTTACTAGTTGATGATGGAAGGTCTAGGTCTACTGTATTTTACTAGTTGATGATGGAAGGTCTAGGTCTACTGTATTTTACTAGTTGATGATGGAAGTTCTAGGTCTACTGTATTTTACTAGTTGAGGATGGAAGTTCTAGGTCTACTGTATTTTACTAGTTGATGGAAGTTCTAGGTCTACTGTATTTTACTAGTTGATGATGGAAGTTCTAGGTCTACTGTATTTTACTAGTTGATGGTGGAAGTTCTAGGTCTACTGTATTTTACTAGTTGATGGAAGTTCTAGGTCTACTGTATTTTACTAGTTGATGGAAGGTCTAGGTCTACTGTATTTTACTAGTTGATGATGGAAGTTCTAGGTCTACTGTATTTTACTAGTTGATACCTGGGTACAGAGGGCTGGGTGTTACCTGGGTACAGAGGGCTGTGTGTTACCTGGGTACAGAGGGCTGGGTGTTACCTGGGTACAGAGGGCTGGGTGTTACCTGGGTACAGAGGGCTGGGTGTTACCTGGGTACAGAGGGTTGGGTGTTACCTGGGTACAGAGGGCTGGCTGTTACCTGGGTACAGAGGGTTGGGTGTTACCTGGGTACAGAGGGCTGGGTGTTACCTGGGTACAGAGGGCTGTGTGTTACCTGGGTACAGAGCTCTGCTGATCATGCCTGGAAGTATGATGAATATGAAGGGTAACATCTTGAGGTAGGACGCCAGGATAGAAGCTCCTTTGGCATGAGACAGGTTCTTAGCTGACAGGGACCTCTGCACGATGACCTAAACACACACAGACACACACACACACACACACACGAATGTTTGAGAAAATAAAGAGTGTCTTCATGACCAATAGAAACAGTCCTGTGTAATAACTGTCTGGACGTTAACTGAACGGTGACACAAGTCAGGCAGTATGGGTCAGGGCAGGGTGTTAGTATGTAGATCTAACTGTAGTCAGGCAGTATGGGGCAGGACAGTGTGTTAGTATGCAGATCTAACTGTAGTCAGGCAGTATGGGTCAGGGTCAGGGTGTTAGTATGTAGATCTAACTGTAGTCAGGCAGTATGGGTCAGGGCAGGGTGTTAGTATGTAGATCTAACTGTAGTCAGGCAGTATGGGTCAGGGCAGTGTGTTAGTATGTAGATCTAACTGTAGTCAGGCAGTATGGGTCAGGGTCAGGGCAGTGTGTTAGTATGTAGATCTAACTGTAGTCAGGCAGTATGGGTCAGGGTCAGGGCAGTGTGTTAGTATGTAGATCTAACTGTAGTCAGGCAGTATGGGTCAGGGCAGGGTGTTAGTATGTAGATCTAACTGTAGTCAGGCAGTATGGATCAGGGTCAGGGCAGTGTGTTAGTATGTAGATCTAACTGTAGTCAGGCAGTATGGGTCAGGGTCAGGGCAGTGTGTTAGTATGTAGATCTAACTGTAGTCAGGCAGTATGGGTCAGGGTCAGGGCAGTGTGTTAGTATGTAGATCTAACTGTAGTCAGGCAGTATGGGTCAGGGCAGTGTGTTAGTATGTAGATCTAACTGTAGTCAGGCAGTATGGGTCAGGGTCAGAGCAGTGTGTTAGTATGTAGATCTAACTGTAGTCAGGCAGTATGGGTCAGGGCAGGGTGTTAGTATGTAGATCTAACTGTAGTCAGGCAGTATGGGTCAGGGTCAGGGCAGTGTGTTAGTATGTAGATCTAACTGTAGTCAGGCAGTATGGGTCAGGGCAGTGTGTTAGTATGTAGATCTAACTGTAGTCAGGCAGTATGGGTCAGGGCAGGGTGTTAGTATGTAGATCTAACTGTAGTCAGGCAGTATGGGTCAGGGTCAGGGCAGTGTGTTAGTATGTAGATCTAACTGTAGTCAGGCAGTATGGATCAGGGTCAGGGCAGGGTGTTAGTATGTAGATCTAACTGTAGTCAGGCAGTATGGGTCAGGGCAGGGTGTTAGTATGTAGATCTAACTGTAGTCAGGCAGTATGGGTCAGGGTCAGGGCAGGGTGTTAGTATGTAGATCTAACTGTAGTCAGGCAGTATGGGTCAGGGCAGTGTGTTAGTATGTAGATCTAACTGTAGTCAGGCAGTATGGATCAGGGTCAGGGCAGGGTGTTAGTATGTAGATCTAACTGTAGTCAGGCAGTATGGGTCAGGGCAGTGTGTTAGTATGTAGATCTAACTGTAGTCAGGCAGTATGGGTCAGGGTCAGGGCAGTGTCTTAGTATGTAGATCTAACTGTAGTCAGGCAGTATGGGTCAGAGCAGTGTGTTAGTATGTAGATCTAACTGTAGTCAGGCAGTATGGGTCAGGGCAGTGTGTTAGTATGTAGATCTAACTGTAGTCAGGCAGTATGGGTCAGGGCAGGGTGTTAGTATGTAGATCTAACTGTAGTCAGGCAGTATGGGTCAGGTTAGTGTGTTAGTATGTAGATCTAACTGTAGTCAGGCAGTATGGGTCAGGGCAGGGTGTTAGTATGTAGATCTAACTGTAGTCAGGCAGTATGGGTCAGGTTAGTGTGTTAGTGTGTAGATCTAACTGTAGTCAGGCAGTATGGGTCAGGGTCAGGGCAGGGTGTTAGTATGTAGATCTAACTGTAGTCAGACAGTATGGGTCAGGGCAGGGTGTTAGTATGTAGATCTAACTGTAGTCAGACAGTATGGGTCAGGGCAGTGTGTTAGTATGTAGATCTAACTGTAGTCAGGCAGTATGGGTCAGGGCAGGGTGTTAGTATGTAGATCTAACTGTAGTCAGGCAGTATGGGTCAGGTCAGGTGTTAGTATGTAGATCTAACTGTAGTCAGGCAGTATGGGTCAGGGTCAGGGCAGTGTGTTAGTATGTAGATCTAACTGTAGTCAGGCAGTATGGATCAGGGTCAGGGCAGGGTGTTAGTATGTAGAGCTAACTGTAGTCAGGCAGTATGGGTCAGGGTCAGGGCAGTGTGTTAGTATGTAGATCTAACTGTAGTCAGGCAGTATAGATCAGGGCAGGGTGTTAGTATGTAGATCTAACTGTAGTCAGGCAGTATGGGTCAGGGTCAGGGCAGTGTGTTAGTATGTAGATCTAACTGTAGTCAGGCAGTATGGGTCAGGGCAGTGTGTTAGTATGTAGATCTAACTGTAGTCAGGCAGTATGGGTCAGGGCAGGGTGTTAGTATGTAGATCTAACTGTAGTCAGGCAGTATGGGTCAGGGCAGGGTGTTAGTATGTAGATCTAACTGTAGTCAGGCAGTATGGATCAGGGTCAGGGCAGTGTGTTAGTATGTAGATCTAACTGTAGTCAGGCAGTATGGGTCAGGGTCAGGGCAGTGTGTTAGTATGTAGATCTAACTGTAGTCAGGCAGTATGGGTCAGGGTCAGGGCAGTGTGTTAGTATGTAGATCTAACTGTAGTCAGGCAGTATGGGTCAGGGCAGTGTGTTAGTATGTAGATCTAACTGTAGTCAGGCAGTATGGGTCAGGGTCAGAGCAGTGTGTTAGTATGTAGATCTAACTGTAGTCAGGCAGTATGGGTCAGGGCAGGGTGTTAGTATGTAGATCTAACTGTAGTCAGGCAGTATGGGTCAGGGTCAGGGCAGTGTGTTAGTATGTAGATCTAACTGTAGTCAGGCAGTATGGGTCAGGGCAGTGTGTTAGTATGTAGATCTAACTGTAGTCAGGCAGTATGGGTCAGGGCAGGGTGTTAGTATGTAGATCTAACTGTAGTCAGGCAGTATGGGTCAGGGTCAGGGCAGTGTGTTAGTATGTAGATCTAACTGTAGTCAGGCAGTATGGATCAGGGTCAGGGCAGGGTGTTAGTATGTAGATCTAACTGTAGTCAGGCAGTATGGGTCAGGGCAGGGTGTTAGTATGTAGATCTAACTGTAGTCAGGCAGTATGGGTCAGGGTCAGGGCAGGGTGTTAGTATGTAGATCTAACTGTAGTCAGGCAGTATGGGTCAGGGCAGTGTGTTAGTATGTAGATCTAACTGTAGTCAGGCAGTATGGATCAGGGTCAGGGCAGGGTGTTAGTATGTAGATCTAACTGTAGTCAGGCAGTATGGGTCAGGGCAGTGTGTTAGTATGTAGATCTAACTGTAGTCAGGCAGTATGGGTCAGGGTCAGGGCAGTGTCTTAGTATGTAGATCTAACTGTAGTCAGGCAGTATGGGTCAGAGCAGTGTGTTAGTATGTAGATCTAACTGTAGTCAGGCAGTATGGGTCAGGGCAGTGTGTTAGTATGTAGATCTAACTGTAGTCAGGCAGTATGGGTCAGGGCAGGGTGTTAGTATGTAGATCTAACTGTAGTCAGGCAGTATGGGTCAGGTTAGTGTGTTAGTATGTAGATCTAACTGTAGTCAGGCAGTATGGGTCAGGGCAGGGTGTTAGTATGTAGATCTAACTGTAGTCAGGCAGTATGGGTCAGGTTAGTGTGTTAGTGTGTAGATCTAACTGTAGTCAGGCAGTATGGGTCAGGGTCAGGGCAGGGTGTTAGTATGTAGATCTAACTGTAGTCAGACAGTATGGGTCAGGGCAGGGTGTTAGTATGTAGATCTAACTGTAGTCAGACAGTATGGGTCAGGGCAGTGTGTTAGTATGTAGATCTAACTGTAGTCAGGCAGTATGGGTCAGGGCAGGGTGTTAGTATGTAGATCTAACTGTAGTCAGGCAGTATGGGTCAGGTCAGGTGTTAGTATGTAGATCTAACTGTAGTCAGGCAGTATGGGTCAGGGTCAGGGCAGTGTGTTAGTATGTAGATCTAACTGTAGTCAGGCAGTATGGATCAGGGTCAGGGCAGGGTGTTAGTATGTAGAGCTAACTGTAGTCAGGCAGTATGGGTCAGGGTCAGGGCAGTGTGTTAGTATGTAGATCTAACTGTAGTCAGGCAGTATAGATCAGGGCAGGGTGTTAGTATGTAGATCTAACTGTAGTCAGGCAGTATGGGTCAGGGTCAGGGCAGTGTGTTAGTATGTAGATCTAACTGTAGTCAGGCAGTATGGGTCAGGGCAGTGTGTTAGTATGTAGATCTAACTGTAGTCAGGCAGTATGGGTCAGGGCAGGGTGTTAGTATGTAGATCTAACTGTAGTCAGACAGTATGGGTCAGGGCAGTGTGTTAGTATGTAGATCTAACTGTAGTCAGGCAGTATGGGTCAGGGTCAGGGCAGTGTGTTAGTATGTAGATCTAACTGTAGTCAGGCAGTATGGGTCAGGGCAGGGTGTTAGTATGTAGATCTAACTGTAGTCAGGCAGTATGGGTCAGGGCAGTGTGTTAGTATGTAGATCTAACTGTAGTCAGGCAGTATGGGTCAGGGTCAGGGCAGGGTGTTAGTATGCAGATCTAACTGTAGTCAGGCAGTATGGGTCAGGGTCAGGGCAGTGTGTTAGTATGTAGATCTAACTGTAGTCAGGCAGTATGGGTCAGGGCAGGGTGTTAGTATGTAGATCTAACTGTAGTCAGGCAGTATGGGTCAGGGTCAGGGCAGGGTGTTAGTATGTAGATCTAACTGTAGTCAGGCAGTATGGGTCAGGACAGTGTGTTAGTATGTAGATCTAACTGTAGTCAGGCAGTATGGATCAGGGTCAGGGCAGGGTGTTAGTATGTAGATCTAACTGTAGTCAGGCAGTATGGGTCAGGGCAGTGTGTTAGTATGTAGATCTAACTGTAGTCAGGCAGTATGGGTCAGGGCAGTGTGTTAGTATGTAGATCTAACTGTAGTCAGGCAGTATGGGTCAGGGTCAGGGCAGTGTGTTAGTATGTAGATCTAACTGTAGTCAGGCAGTATGGGTCAGGGCAGTGTGTTAGTATGTAGATCTAACTGTAGTCAGGCAGTATGGGTCAGGGCAGTGTGTTAGTATGTAGATCTAACTGTAGTCAGGCAGTATGGGTCAGGGTCAGGGCAGTGTGTTAGTATGTAGATCTAACTGTAGTCAGGCAGTATGGGTCAGGGCAGTGTGTTAGTATGTAGATCTAACTGTAGTCAGGCAGTATGGGTCAGGGCAGGGTGTTAGTATGTAGATCTAACTGTAGTCAGGCAGTATGGGTCAGGGCAGTGTGTTAGTATGTAGATCTAACTGTAGTCAGGCAGTATGGGTCAGGGTCAGGGTGTTAGTATGTAGATCTAACTGTAGTCAGGCAGTATGGGTCAGGGCAGGGTGTTAGTATGTAGATCTAACTGTAGTCAGGCAGTATGGGTCAGGGCAGGGTGTTAGTATGTAGATCTAACTGTAGTCAGGCAGTATGGGTCAGGGTCAGGGCAGTGTGTTAGTATGTAGATCTAACTGTAGTCAGGCAGTATGGGTCAGGGTCAGGGCAGGGTGTTAGTATGTAGATCTAACTGTAGTCAGGCAGTATGGGTCAGGGCAGTGTGTTAGTATGTAGATCTAACTGTAGTCAGGCAGTATGGGTCAGGGTCAGGGCAGGGTGTTAGTATGTAGATCTAACTGTAGTCAGGCAGTATGGGTCAGGGTCAGGGCAGTGTGTTAGTATGTAGATCTAACTGTAGTCAGGCAGTATGGGTCAGGGCAGTGTGTTAGTATGTAGATCTAACTGTAGTCAGGCAGTATGGGTCAGGGCAGTGTGTTAGTATGTAGATCTAACTGTAGTCAGGCAGTATGGGTCAGGGCAGTGTGTTAGTATGTAGATCTAACTGTAGTCAGGCAGTATGGGTCAGGGCAGGGTGTTAGTATGTAGATCTAACTGTAGTCAGGCAGTATGGGTCAGGGCAGTGTGTTAGTATGTAGATCTAACTGTAGTCAGACAGTATGGGTCAGGGTCAGGGCTGTGTTAGTATGTAGATCTAACTGTAGTCAGGCAGTATGGGTCAGGGTCAGGGCAGTGTGTTAGTATGTAGATCTAACTGTAGTCAGGCAGTATGGGTCAGGGTCAGGGCAGTGTGTTAGTATGTAGATCTAACTGTAGTCAGGCAGTATGGGTCAGGGTCAGGGCAGTGTGTTAGTATGTAGATCTAACTGTAGTCAGGCAGTATGGGTCAGGGTCAGGGTGTTAGTATGTAGATCTAACTGTAGTCAGGCAGTATGGGTCAGGGCAGTGTGTTAGTATGTAGATCTAACTGTAGTCAGGCAGTATGGGTCAGGGTCAGGGCAGTGTGTTAGTATGTAGATCTAACTGTAGTCAGGCAGTATGGGTCAGGGCAGTGTGTTAGTATGTAGATCTAACTGTAGTCAGGCAGTATGGGTCAGGGTCAGGGCAGTGTGTTAGTATGTAGATCTAACTGTAGTCAGGCAGTATGGATCAGGGTCAGGGAAGGGTGTTAGTATGTAGATCTAACTGTAGTCAGGCAGTATGGGTCAGGGTCAGGGCAGGTCAGTGTTAGTATGTAGATCTAACTGTAGTCAGGCAGTATGGGTCAGGGTCAGGGTGTTAGTATGTAGATCTAACTGTAGTCAGGCAGTATGGGTCAGGGTCAGGGCAGTGTGTTAGTATGTAGATCTAACTGTAGTCAGGCAGTATGGGTCAGGGTCAGGGTGTTAGTATGTAGATCTAACTGTAGTCAGGCAGTATGGGTCAGGGTCAGGGCAGTGTGTTAGTATGTAGATCTAACTGTAGTCAGTCAGTATGGGTCAGGGTCAGGGCAGGGTGTTAGTATGTAGATCTAACTGTAGTCAGGCAGTATGGGTCAGGTTAGTGTGTTAGTATGTAGATCTAACTGTAGTCAGGCAGTATGGGTCAGGGTCAGGGTAGTGTGTTAGTATGTAGATCTAACTGTAGTCAGGCAGTATGGGTCAGGGTCAGGGTGTTAGTATGTAGATCTAACTGTAGTCAGGCAGTATGGGTCAGGGTCAGGGCAGTGTGTTAGTATGTAGATCTAACTGTAGTCAGGCAGTATGGGTCAGGGTCTGGGCAGGGTGTTAGTATGTAGATCTAACTGTAGTCAGGCAGTATGGGTCAGGGCAGTGTGTTAGTATGTAGATCTAACTGTAGTCAGGCAGTATGGGTCAGGGCAGGGTGTTAGTATGTAGATCTAACTGTAGTCAGGCAGTATGGGTCAGGGCAGTGTGTTAGTATGTAGATCTAACTGTAGTCAGGCAGTATGGGTCAGGGCAGTGTGTTAGTATGTAGATCTAACTGTAGTCAGGCAGTATGGGTCAGGGTCAGGGCAGTGTGTTAGTATGTAGATCTAACTGTAGTCAGGCAGTATGGGTCAGGGCAGTGTGTTAGTATGTAGATCTAACTGTAGTCAGGCAGTATGGGTCAGGGCAGGGTGTTAGTATGTAGATCTAACTGTAGTCAGGCAGTATGGGTCAGGGTCAGGGCAGGGTGTTAGTATGTAGATCTAACTGTAGTCAGGCAGTATGGGTCAGGGTCAGGGCAGTGTGTTAGTATGTAGATCTAACTGTAGTCAGGCAGTATGGGTCAGGGCAGTGTGTTAGTATGTAGATCTAACTGTAGTCAGGCAGTATGGGTCAGGGCAGTGTGTTAGTATGTAGATCTAACTGTAGTCAGGCAGTATGGGTCAGGGTCAGGGCAGTGTGTTAGTATGTAGATCTAACTGTAGTCAGGCAGTATGGGTCAGGGTCAGGGTAGTGTGTTAGTATGTAGATCTAACTGTAGTCAGGCAGTATGGGTCAGGGCAGGGTGTTAGTATGTAGATCTAACTGTAGTCAGGCAGTATGGGTCAGGGTCAGGGCAGGGTGTTAGTATGTAGATCTAACTGTAGTCAGGCAGTATGGGTCAGGGCAGTGTGTTAGTATGTAGATCTAACTGTAGTCAGGCAGTATGGGTCAGGGCAGGGTGTTAGTATGTAGATCTAACTGTAGTCAGGCAGTATGGGTCAGGGTCAGGGCAGGGTGTTAGTATGTAGATCTAACTGTAGTCAGGCAGTATGGGTCAGGGTCAGGGCAGTGTGTTAGTATGTAGATCTAACTGTAGTCAGGCAGTATGGGTCAGGGCAGTGTGTTAGTATGTAGATCTAACTGTAGTCAGGCAGTATGGGTCAGGGCAGTGTGTTAGTATGTAGATCTAACTGTAGTCAGGCAGTATGGGTCAGGGCAGGGTGTTAGTATGTAGATCTAACTGTAGTCAGGCAGTATGGGTCAGGGTCAGGGCAGTGTGTTAGTATGTAGATCTAACTGTAGTCAGGCAGTATGGGTCAGGGCAGGGTGTTAGTATGTAGATCTAACTGTAGTCAGACAGTATGGGTCAGGGTCAGGGCAGTGTGTTAGTATGTAGATCTAACTGTAGTCAGACAGTATGGGTCAGGGTCAGGGCAGGGTGTTAGTATGTAGATCTAACTGTAGTCAGGCAGTATGGGTCAGGGTCAGGGCAGTGTGTTAGTATGTAGATCTAACTGTAGTCAGGCAGTATGGGTCAGGGTCAGGGCAGTGTGTTAGTATGTAGATCTAACTGTAGTCAGGCAGTATGGGTCAGGGTCAGGGTGTTAGTATGTAGATCTAACTGTAGTCAGGCAGTATGGGTCAGGGCAGTGTGTTAGTATGTAGATCTAACTGTAGTCAGGCAGTATGGGTCAGGGCAGGGTGTTAGTATGTAGATCTAACTGTAGTCAGGCAGTATGGGTCAGGTTAGTGTGTTAGTATGTAGATCTAACTCTCCCTCTCTCTCTGACTCAGTCTAATGCTCCCTCTCTCTCTCTGACTCAGTCTAATGCTCCCTTTCTCTCTGACTCAGTCTAACGCTCCCTCTCTCTCAGTCTAACGCTCTCTCTCTGACTCAGTCTAATGCTCCCTCTCTCTCTCTGACTCAGTCTAATGCTCCCTCTCTCTCTCTGACTCAGTCTAACGCTCCCTCTCTCTCTCTGACTCAGTCTAACACTCCATCTCTCTCTCTGACTCAGTCTAACGCTCCCTCTCTCTCTCTGACTCAGTCTAGCGCGCCCTCTCTCTCTGACTCAGTCTAACGCTCCCTCTCTCTCTCTGACTCAGTCTAGCGCGCCCTCTCTCTCTGACTCAGTCTAACGCTCCCTCTCTCTCTCTGACTCAGTCTAACGATCCCTCTCTCTCTGACTCAGTCTAATGCTCCCTCTCTCTCTGACTCAGTCTAATGCTCCCTTTCTCTCTGACTCAGTCTAACGCTCCCTCTCTCTCTCTGACTCAGTCTAACGCTCCCTCTCTCTCTCTGACTCAGTCTAACGCTCCCTCTCTCTCTGACTCAGTCTAATGCTCCCTCTCTCTCTCTGACTCAGTCTAACTCCCTCTCTCTCTGACTCAGTCTAACACTCCCTCTCTCTCTCTGACTCAGTCTAACGCTCCCTCTCTCTCTCTGACTCAGTCTAACACTCCCTCTCTCTCTCTGACTCAGTCTAACACTCCCTCTCTCTCTCTGACTCAGTCTAACACTCCCTCTCTCTCTCTGACTCAGTCTAACACTCCCTCTCTCTCTCTGACTCAGTCTAACGCTCCCTCTCTCTCTCTGACTCAGTCTAACGTTCCCTCTCTCTCTGACTCAGTCTAACGCTCCCTCTCTCTTTCTGACTCAGTCTAACGCTCCCTCTCTCTCTGACTCAGTCTAGCGCGCCCTCTCGCTCTCAGTCTAACACTCCGTCTCTCTCTGTCTAATGCTCCCTCTCTCTCTCTGACTCAGTCTAGCACGCCCTCTCGCTCTCAGTCTAACGCTCCCTCTCTCTCTGACTCTCTAGTTGTTTCAGAGCTCCAGGTCGCCAGGTCGTGATGGACGCCAGAGTGGCAGGGCTAAAGTCGTCATTGCCAAACCAGGAAGTGTCCACCGCTCGCCACTAGCATCGTGCCCTGCGATTGGAGGACATCGCTACTTGCAGGGCCAATCACTGCAGCCCTCCGATACTCGCTCCAGCCGGTCGCCACGACGACACAGCCCTGCCTACAAAGGGGCGGGACTTTCCCCTGGCCACGCCTCCCCACGCCGAGCATCCAATCCGGCAGGAGCTATGGGCGTGTCCTTCTCCAAACTGACCAATCAACTACTGAGGGGGCGGTATATAGCCCCACAGACGAAAGCGTCGCTTGACAACAAGGAGGTCGGCTAGGATTGACTAATGTATGGACCAATGGGACGGCTAGCAGGAAGTTATGTTTTTTATGTTTGTCTGATTGGTTGCTCTGACTTGATCATGTGTCTGATTGGTTGCTCTAACTTGATCATGTGTCTGATTGGTTGCTCTGACTTGATCATGTGTCTGATTGGTTGCTCTGACCAGATCATGTGTCTGATTGGATTGCTCTGACCAGATGATGTGTCTGATTGGTTGCTCTGACCAGATCATGTGTCTGATTGGTTGCTCTGACTAGATCATGTGTCTGATTGGATTGCTCTGACTTGATCATGTGTCTGATTGGTTGCTCTGACCAGATCATGTGTCTGATTGGTTGCTCTGTTCAGATCATGTGTCTGATTGGTTGCTCTGACCAGATCATGTGTCTGATTGGTTGCTCTGTTCAGATCATGTGTCTGATTGGTTGCTCTGACCAGATTATGTGTCTGATTGGTTGCTCTGACTAGATTAATAACTTGACTGGACATTTGGATGTTTCTCTATTGTTTAAAGAATGTTATCTGAATGTTGAAAATGAGACTCAGCAATATGTTGCCACAAGGAGCAGGATGAACAGAGAATATTGCAGATGAACATGATACAAGACGATGCAGTAACTCAGGGTATCTGTACAGGAGATCATGATTCACTCTGATACAACGTGATAGCTGCAGGACCAAGACAGACTCACTCTGATACAACGTGATAGCTGCAGGACCAAGACAGACTCACTCTGATACAACGTGATAGCTGCAGGACCAAGACAGACTCACTCTGATACAACGTGATAGCTGTAGGACCAAGACAGACTCACTCTGATACAACGTGATAGCTGCAGGACCAAGACAGACTCACTCTGATACAACGTGATAGCTGCAGGACCAAGACAGACTCACTCTGATACAACGTGATAGCTGCAGGACCAAGACAGACTCACTCTGATACAATGTGATAGCTGCAGGACCAAGACAGACTCACTCTGATACAACGTGATAGCTGCAGGACCAAGACAGACTCACTCTGATACAACGTGATAGCTGCAGGACCAAGACAGACTCACTCTGATACAACGTGATAGCTGCAGGACCAAGACAGACTCACTCTGATACAACGTGATAGCTGCAGGACCAAGACAGACTCTCGCTTCATATTCTTAGTTTTCGCAGAAGTCGTCAAATTCTGCTGTTTACTGTTTGCATCGCTGACTCTACCTTTAACTAACCTTGTCTGGATTCTGTCTACTGTCTATCTACTGTCACATGAATTGAATGTTTCCAGGACATTTTCCAGCTGGTTTTTGAATGTTTGCCAGAAAAATGTTTTAATGATGTTGTTTTTTTAACATGGCCTTTCCTGGCCAATGGGGCGATCTGGACGTAATCTGGCCAATGGGGCGATCTGGACGTAATCTGGCCAATGGGGCGATCTGGACGTAATCTGGACATTTGTTGAAACCTTAAGATTTAAGGATTTATTTGATTTTCCTCTGTTTGAGAGGGCTGTCCTCTCCAGGCCCCCGTAGTCTGACCAGCTAGGTTTACTTGGCTGGAGAGACTCTGAGTGGCCTAACGCTCACTCTGATTGGTTACTGGGACTATGGGGGCGTGAGTAACGTTTTGAAACGATGGCAGATTTTTGCCGATGTTGGACATGAACGTTGTTAAAACATTAGGAGAATTATCAATAAAGTGATCTTGACTGAACGTTGTTGGTTGGTTTTTACTGTTAGGAGTTAAAGGTCAGGGGTTAGAGGTTACCTGGTCAGTGTACCAGTAGCACGTAGCTTGTACAGTGCATTCAGAAAGTATTCCGAGCCCTTGACTTTGTCCACATTTTGTTACGTTTCAGACTTATTCTAAAATGGATTCAATTGTTTTTTCGCTCCTCATCTACACACAATACACCAAAATGACAAAGCAAAAACAGGTTTAGAATTATTTGCAATCGTCACATTTACATTTACAGTATTCAGACCCTTTACAGTTACAGTATTCAGACCCTTTACAGTTACAGTATTCAGACCCTTTACATTTACAGTATTCAGGCCCTTTACAGTTACAGTATTCAGACCCTTTACAGTTACAGTATTCAGACCCTTTACATTTACAGTGTTCAGACCCTTTACAGTTACAGTATTCAGACCCTTTACATTTACAGTATTCAGACCCTTTACAGTTACAGTATTCAGACCCTTTACATTTACAGTATTCAGACCCTTTATACAGTTACAGTATTCAGACCCTTTACATTTACAGTATTCAGACCCTTTACAGTTACAGTATTCAGACCCTTTACAGTTACAGTATTCAGACCCTTTACATTTACAGTATTCAGACCCTTTACATTTACAGTATTCAGACCCTTTACATTTACAGTATTCAGACCCTTTACATTTACAGTATTCGGACCATTTACAGTATTCAGACCCTTTACATTTACAGTATTCAGACCCTTTACATTTACAGTATTCAGACCCTTTACATTTACAGTATTCAGACCATTTACAGTATTCAGACCCTTTACATTTACAGTATTCAGACCATTTACAGTATTCAGACCCTTTACATTTACAGTGTTCAGACCCTTTACATTTACAGTATTCAGACCCTTTACATTTACAGTGTTCAGACCCTTTACATTTACAGTATTCAGACCATTTACAGTATTCAGACCATTTACAGTATTCAGACCCTTTACAGTTACAGTATTCAGACCCTTTACAGTATTCAGACCCTTTACAGTTAAAATCAAATCAAATTCAAATCAAATTTTATTTGTCACATACACATGGTTAGCAGATGTTAATGCGAGTGTAGCGAAATGCTTGTTCTTCTAGTTCCGACAATGCAGTAATACCCAACAAGTAATCTAGCTAACAATTCCAAAACTACTGTCTTGTACACAGTGTAAGGGGATAAAGAATATGTACATAAGGATATATGAATGAGTGATGGTACAGAGCAGCATAGGCAAGATACAGTAGATGGTATCGAGTACAGTATATACATATGAGATGAGTATGTAAACAAAGTGGCATAGTTAAAGTGGCTAGTGATACATGTATTACATAAGGATACAGTCGATGATATAGAGTACAGTATATACGTATGCATATGAGATGAATAATGTAGGGTAAGTAACATTATATAAGGTAGCATTGTTTAAAGTGGCTAGTGATATATTTACATAATTTCCCATCAATTCCCATTATTAAAGTGGCTGGAGTTGAGTCAGTGTCAGTGTGTTGGCAGCAGCCACTCAATGTTAGTGGTGGCTGTTTAACAGTCTGATGGCCTTGAGATAGAAGCTGTTTTTCAGTCTCTCGGTCCCAGCTTTGATGCACCTGTACTGAACTCGCCTTCTTGATGATAGCGGGGTGAACAGGCAGTGGCTCGGGTGGTTGATGTCCTTGATGATCTTTATGGCCTTCCTGTGACATCGGGTGGTGTAGGTGTCCTGGAGGGCAGGTAGTTTGCCCCCAGTGATGCGTTGTGCAGACCTCACTACCCTCTGGAGAGCCTTACGGTTGAGGGCGGAGCAGTTGCCGTACCAGGCGGTGATACAGCCCGCCAGGATGCTCTCGATTGTGCATCTGTAGAAGTTTGTGAGTGCTTTTGGTGACAAGCCGAATTTCTTCAGCCTCCTGAGGTTGAAGAGGCGCTGCTGCGCCTTCTTCACAATGCTGTCTGTGTGAGTGGACCAATTCAGTTTGTCTGTGATGTGTATGCCGAGGAACTTAAAACTTGCTACCCTCTCCACTACTGTTCCATCGATGTGGATAGGGGGGTGTTCCCTCTGCTGTTTCCTGAAGTCCACAATCATCTCCTTAGTTTTGTTGACGTTGAGTGTGAGGTTATTTTCCTGACACCACACTCCGAGGGCCCTCACCTCCTCCCTGTAGGCCGTCTCGTCGTTGTTGGTAATCAAGCCTACCACTGTTGTGTCGTCCGCAAACTTGATGATTGAGTTGGAGGCGTGCGTGGCCACGCAGTCGTGGGTGAACAGGGAGTACAGGAGAGGGCTCAGAACGCACCCTTGTGGGGCCCCAGTGTTGAGGATCAGCGGGGAGGAGATGTTGTTGCCTACCCTCACCACCTGGGGGCGGCCCGTCAGGAAGTCCAGTACCCAGTTGCACAGGGCGGGGTCGAGACCCAGGGTCTCGAGCTTGATGACGAGCTTGGAGGGTACTATGGTGTTGAATGCCGAGCTGTAGTCAATGAACAGCATTCTCACATAGGTATTCCTCTTGTCCAGATGGGTTAGGGCAGTGTGCAGTGTGGTTGAGATTGCATCGTCTGTGGACCTATTTGGGCGGTAAGCAAATTGGAGTGGGTCTAGGGTGTCAGTTAGGGTGGAGGTGATATGGTCCTTGACTAGTCTCTCAAAGCACTTCATGATGACAGAAGTGAGTGCTACGGGGCGGTAGTCGTTTAGCTCAGTTACCTTAGCTTTCTTGGGAACAGGAACAATGGTGGCCCTCTTGAAGCATGTGGGAACAGCAGACTGGTATAGGGATTGATTGAATATGTCCGTAAACACACCGGCCAGCTGGTCTGCGCATGCTCTGAGGGCACGGCTGGGGATGCCGTCTGGGCCTGCAGCCTTGCGAGGGTTAACACGTTTAAATGTCTTACTCACCTCGGCTGCAGTGAAGGAGAGACCGCATGTTTTCGTTGCAGGCCGTGTCAGTGGCACTGTATTGTCCTCAAAGCGGGCAAAAAGTTATTTAGTCTGCCTGGGAGCAGGACATCCTGGTCCGTGACTGGGCTGGATTTCTTCCTGTAATCCGTGATTGACTGTAGACCCTGCCACATGCCTCTTGTGTCTGAGCCGTTGAATTGAGATTCTACTTTGTCTCTGTACTGACGCTTAGCTTGTTTGATAGCCTTGCGGAGGGAATAGCTGCACTGTTTGTATTCGGTCATGTTACCAGACACCTTGCCCTGATTAAAAGCAGTGGTTCGCGCTTTCAGTTTCACGCGAATGCTGCCATCAATCCACGGTTTCTGGTTAGGGAATGTTTTAATCGTTGCTATGGGAACGACATCTTCAACGCACGTTCTAATGAACTCGCACACCGAATCAGCGTATTCATCAATGTTGTTGTCTGACGCAATACGAAACATCTCCCAGTCCACGTGATGGAAGCAGTCTTGGAGTGTGGAGTCAGCTTGGTCGGACCAGCGTTGGACAGACCTCAGCGTGGGAGCCTCTTGTTTTAGTTTCTGTCTGTAGGCAGGGATCAACAAAATGGAGTCGTGGTCAGCTTTTCTGAAAGGGGGGCGGGGCAGGGCCTTATATGCGTCGCGGAAGTTAGAGTAACAATGATCCAAGGTCTTTCCACCCCTGGTTGCGCAATCGATATGCTGATAAAATTTAGGGAGTCTTGTTTTCAGATTAGCCTTGTTAAAATCCCCAGCTACAATGAATGCAGCCTCCGGATAAATGGTTTCCAGTTTGCAAAGAGTCAAATAAAGTTCATTCAGAGCCATCGATGTGTCTGCTTGGGGGGGGGATATATACGGCTGTGATTATAATCGAAGAGAATTCTCTTGGTAGATAATGCGGTCTACATTTGATTGTGAGGAATTCTAAATCAGGTGAACAGAAGGATTTGAGTTCCTGTATGTTTCTTTCATCACACCATGTCACGTTAGCCATAAGGCATACGCCCCCACCCCTCTTCTTACCAGAAAAATGTTTGTTTCTGTCTGCGCGATGCGTGGAGAAACCCGTTGGCTGCACCGCCTCGGATAGCGTCTCTCCAGTGAGCCACGTTTCCGTGAAGCAAAGAACGTTACAGTCTCTGATGTCCCTCTGGAATGCTACCCTTGCTCGGATTTCATCAACCTTGTTGTCAAGAGACTGGACATTGGCAAGAAGAATGCTAGGGAGTGGTGCACGGTGTGCCCGTCTCCGGAGTCTGACCAGAAGACCGCCTCGTTTCCCTCTTTTTCGGAGTCGTTTTTTTGGGTCGCTGCATGGGATCCGCTCCGTTGTCCTGTTTGTAAGGCAGAACACAGGATCCGCGTCGCGAAAAACATATTCTTGGTCGTACTGATGGTGAGTTGACGCTGATCTTATATTCAGTAGTTCTTCTCGACTGTATGTAATGAAACCTAAGATGACCTGGGGTACTAATGTAAGAAATAACACGTAAAAAAACTAAAAACTGCATAGTTTCCTAGGAACGCGAAGCGAGGCGGCCATCTCTGTCGGCGCCGGAAGTTACAGTATTCAGACCCTTTACATTTACAGTATTCAGACCCTTTACAGTTACAGTATTCAGACCCTTTACAGGTGCAGTATTCAGACCATTTACAGTATTCAGACCCTTTACAGTTACAGTATTCAGACCATTTACAGTATTCAGACCCTGTACAGTTACAGTATTCAGACCCTTTACATTTACAGTATTCAGACCCTTTACATTTACAGTATTCAGACCATTTACAGTATTCAGACCCTTTACATTTACAGTATTCAGACCCTTTACATTTACAGTATTCAGACCCTTTACATGTACAGTATTCAGACCCTTTACATTTACAGTATTCAGACCCTTTACAGTATTCAGACCCTTTACAGTATTCAGACCCTTTACATTTACAGTATTCAGACCCTTTACATTTACAGTATTCAGACCCTTTACATTTACAGTATTCAGACCATTTACAGTATTCAGACCCTTTACATTTACAGTCTTCAGACCCTTTACATTTACAGTCTTCAGACCCTTTACATTTACAGTCTTCAGACCCTTTACATGTACAGTATTCAGACCATTTACAGTATTCAGACCCTTTACATTTACAGTATTCAGACCCTTTACATTTACAGTATTCAGACCCTTTACATTTACAGTATTCAGACCATTTACAGTATTCAGACCCTTTACATTTACAGTCTTCAGACCCTTTACATTTACAGTATTCAGACCCTTTACATTTACAGTCTTCAGACCCTTTACATTTACAGTATTCAGACCATTTACATTTACAGTCTTCAGACCCTTTACATTTACAGTCTTCAGACCCTTTACATTTACAGTCTTCAGACCATTTACATTTACAGTATTCAGACCCTTTACATTTACAGTATTCAGACCATTTACAGTATTCAGACCCTTTACATTTACAGTATTCAGACCCTTTACAGTATTCAGACCCTTTACATTTACAGTATTCAGACCATTTACAGTATTCAGACCCTTTACATTTACAGTATTCAGACCCTTTACAGTATTCAGACCCTTTACATTTACAGTATTCAGACCCTTTACATTTACAGTATTCAGACCATTTACAGTATTCAGACCCTTTACATTTACAGTCTTCAGACCCTTTACATTTACAGTATTCAGACCCTTTACATTTACAGTATTCAGACCATTTACAGTATTCAGACCCTTTACATTTACAGTATTCAGACCCTTTACAGTATTCAGACCCTTTACATTTACAGTATTCAGACCCTTTACATTTACAGTATTCAGACCCTTTACATTTACAGTATTCAGACCCTTTGTTGAAGCAGCTTTGGCAGCGATTATGCCTTTGAGTCTCCATGGGTATGATGCTGCAAGCTTGGCACACCTGTATCTGGTTTCTCCTACTCTAGAGTCTCCTTGGGTATGACGCTACCAGCTTGGCACACCTGTATCTGGGGAGTTTGTCCTACTCTAGAGTCTCCTTGGGTATGATGCTACAAGCTTGGCACACCTGTATCTGGTTTCTCCTACTCTAGAGTCTCCTTGGGTATGATGCTACCAGCTTGGCACACCTGTATCTGGTTTCTCCTACTCTAGAGTCTCCTTGGGTATGACGCTACCAGCTTGGCACACCTGTATCTGGGGAGTTTCTCCTACTCTAGAGTCTCCTTGGGTATGATGCTACCAGCTTGGCACACCTGTATCTGGTTTCTCCTACTCTAGAGTCTCCTTGGGTATGATGCTACCAGCTTGGCACACCTGTATCTGGGGAGTTTCTCCTACTCTAGAGTCTCCTTGGGTATGATGCTACAAGCTTGGCACACCTGTATTTGGGGAGTTTCTCCCATTCTTCTCTACAAATCCTCTAAAGCTGTCAGGTTGGATGGGGAGTGTCGCTGCACAGCTATTTTCAGGTCTCTCCAGAGATGTTCGGGCTCTGGCTGGGTCACTCAAGGACATTCAGAGACTTGTCCCGAAGCCACTCCTGCATTGTCTTGGCTATGTGCTTAGGGTCGTTGTCCTGACGGAAGGTGGAGCAGGTTTTCATCAAGGATGTCTCTGTACTTTGCTCTGTTCAACTTTCGATCCTGACTAGTCTCCCAGTCCCTGCTGCTGAAAAACATCCCCACAGCATGATGCTGCCACCAACACCATGCTTCACTGTAGGGATGGTGTCAGGTTTCCTCCAGACGTGACACTTGGCATTCAGGCCAACGAGTTCAATCTTAGTTTCATCAGACCAGAGAATCTTGTTTTTCATGGTCAGAGTCCTTTAGGTGCCTTTTGGCAAACTCCAACCGGGCTGTCATGTGACTTTTACTGAGGAGGTGCTTCCGTTTGACCCCTCTACCTGATTGGTGGAGTGCTGCAGGACGGTTGTCCTTCTGGAAGGTTCTCCGATCTCCACAGAGGAACTCTGGAGCTCTGTCAGAGTGACCATCACCTCCCTGACCAAGGCCCCTTCTCCCCTGTTTTCTCAGTTTGGCCGGGCGGCCAGCTCTAGGAAGAGTCTTGGTGGTTCCAAACAACAATGATGGAGGCCACTGTTTTCTTGATGACCTTCAATGGTGAGAAAATGTTTTGGTACCTTTCCCGAGATCTGTGCCTCGTCACAATCCTGTCTCGGAGCTCTACGGACAATTCCTTCGACCTCATGGCTTGATTTTTGCTCTGACATGCACTGTCAACTGTAGGACCTTATATAGACAGGTGTGTGCCTTTCCAAAATCATGTCCAATCAATTGAATTTACAACAGGTGGACTCCAATCAAGTTGTAGAAACATCTCAAGGATTATCAATTGAAATATGATGAGCTCAATTTCGAGTCTCATAGCATAGGATCTGAATATTTATGTAAAACCTGTTTTCGCTTTGTCATTATGGTGTATTGTGATGTCATTATGGGGTATTGTGATGTCATTATGGGGTATTGTGATGTCATTATGGGGTATTGTGATGTCATTATGGGGTATTGTGTATAGATTGATGAGGAAAACAATTGAATTAATCAATTTTAGAATAAGGCTGTAACGTAACAAAGTGTGGAAAAAGTAAAGGGGTTTGAATACTTTCCAAATGCAGTCACTCCCAGGGTCATGCCAGGGTTAGAGGTCAGGGGTCAGATCTACCTGGTAGCCAGTATAGTCAGTCCCAGGGTCATGCCAGGGTCAGAGGTCAGGGGTCAGATCTACCTGGTAGCCAGTATAGTCAGTCCCAGGGTCATGCCAGGGTTAGAGGTCAGGGGTTAGAGGTTATATCTACCTGGTCAGTACACCAGTACCAGGTAGCCAGTATAGTCAGTCCCAGGGTCATGCCAGGGTTAGAGGTTATATCTACCTGGTCAGTACACCAGTACCAGGTGGCCAGTATAGTCAGTCCCAGGGTCATGCCAGGGTTAGAGGTCAGGGGTTAGAGGTTATATCTACCTGGTCAGTACACCAGTACCAGGTAGCCAGTATAGTCAGTCCCAGGGTCATGCCAGGGTAAGAGGTTATATCTACCTGGTCAGTACACCAGTACCAGGTAGCCAGTATAGTCAGTCCCAGGGTCATGCCAGGCCAGGGCAGGTCTCCAGTAACCGGGTGTCTAAACAGGTGCATGGCGTCCTCTCTGGGCAGGTGACAGCTACTGTTGGGGATGATCTGAAAAAACAATGAGAATCACACTATAAACCTCACTACTAATATATTACCGATAATAACATTTACTACTATTATAATACTATTACTATTATAATACTATAATACGGATAATAACATTACTACTATTATAATACTATTAATACTGATAATAACATTGCTACTATTATAATACTATAATACTGATAATAACATTACTACTATTATAATACTATAATACTGATAATAACATTACTACTATTATAATACTATTACTATTATAATACTATAATACTGATAATAGCATTACTACTATTATAATACTATTATTATAATACTATAATACTGATAATAACATTACTACTATTATAACACTATAATACTGATAATAACCTCACTACTAATATATTACCGATAATAACATTTACTACTATTATAATACTATTACTATTATAATACCATAATACTGATAATAACATTACTACTATTATAACACTATTACTACTGATAATACTGATAACAACATTACTACTATTATAATACTATTACTATTATAATACCATAATACTGATAATAACATTACTACTATTATAACACTATTACTACTGATAATACTGATAACAACATTACTACTATTATAATACTATTACTATTATAATACCATAATACTGATAATAACATTACTACTATTATAATACCATAATACTGATAATAACATTACTACTGCTATAGTACTACTACTATTATAATACTATTACTACTGATAATAACATTACTACTGATAATAACATTACTACTGATAATAACACTACTACTATTATAATACTGATACTACTGATAATAACATTACTACTGATAATAACATTACTAATTTTATAATACTGATAATAACATTACTACTGCTATAGTACTACTACTACTATAATATTATTACTACTGATAATAACATTACTACTATTATAATACTGATAATAACATTACTACTGCTATAGTACTACTACTATTATAATATTATTACTACTGATAATAACACTACTACTATTATAATACTGATAATAACATTACTACTGATAATAACATAACTACTGATAATAACATTACTACTATTATAATACTATTACTACTGATAATAACATTACTACTATTATAATACTATTACTACTGATAACAACATTACCACTGATAATAACAATCCTACTATTATAATACTGATACTATTATAATGCTAATACTACTGATAATAACATTACTACTGCTATAGTACTACAACTATTATAATAGTATTACTAATGATAATACCATTACTACTATTATAATATTATTACTACTGATAATAACATTGCTACTGATAATAACATTACTACTGATAATAACATTACTGCTATTATAATACTATTACTACTGATAATAACATTACTACTGATAATAACATTACTACTGCTATAGTACTACTACTATTATAATACTATTGCTACTGATAATAACATTACTACTGATAATAACATTACTACTGCTATAGTACTACTACTATTATAATACTATTACTACTGATAATAACATTACTACTGATAATAACATTACTACTGCTATAGTACTACTACTACTATAATACTATTGCTACTGATAATAACATTACTACTGATAATAACATTACTACTGCTATAGTACTACTACTATTATAATACTATTACTACTGATAATAACATTACTACTGACAATAACATTACTACTATTATAATACTGATAATAACATTACTACTGATAATAACATTACTACTGCTATAGTACTACTACTATTATAATATTATTACTACTGATAATAACATTACTACAGATAATAACATTACTACTGATAATACCATTACTACTGCTATAGTACTACTACTATTATAATACTATTACTACTGATAATAACATTACTACTATTATAATACTGATAATAACATTACTACTGATAATAACATTACTACTGATAATACCATTACTACTGCTATAGAACTACTACTATTATAATACTATTACTACTGATAATAACATTACTACTAATAATAACATTACTACTATTATAATACTGATAATAACATTACTAATGATAATACCATTACTACTGATAATAACATTACTACTATTATAATACTATTACTACTGATAATAGCATTACTACTGATAATAACATTACTACTATTATAATACTATTACCACTGATAATAACATTACTACTGATAATAACATTACTACTATTATAATACTATTACTACTGGTAATAACATTACTACTGATAATAACATTACTACTATTATAATACAAATAATAACATTACTACTGCTATAGTACTACTACTATTATAATATTATTACTACTGATAATAACATTACTACTGATAATAACATTACTACTGATAATAACATTACTACTATTATAATACTGATAATAACATTACTACTGCTATAGTACTACTACTATTATAATATTATTACTACTGATAATAACATTACTACTGATAATAACATTACTACTGCTATAGTACTACTACTATTATAATACTATTACTACTGATAATAACATTACTACTGCTATAATACTATTACTACTGATAATAACATTACTACTGCTATAGTACTACTACTATTATAATATTATTACTACTGATAATAACATTACTACTGATAATAACATTACTACTGATAATAACATTACTACTGCTATAGTACTACTACTATTATAATATTATTACTACTGATAATAACATTACTACTGCTATAATACTATTACTACTGATAATAACATTACTACTGATAATACCATTACTACTATTATAATACTGATAATAACATTACTACTATTATAATACTATTACTACTGATAATAACATTACTAATATTATAATACTGATAATAACATTACTACTGCTATAGTACTACTATTATAATATTATTACTACTGATAATAACATTACTACTATTATAATACTGCTAATAACATTACTAATGATAATACCAATACTACTGATAATAACATTACTACTATTATAATACTATTACTACTGATAATAACATTACTACTGATAATAACATTACTACTATTATAATACTATTACTACTGATAATAACATTACTACTGATAATAACATTACTACTATTATAATACTATTACTACTGATAATAACATTACTACTGATAATAACATTACTACTATTATAATACTGATAATAACATTACTACTGCTATAGTACTACTACTATTATAATAGTATTACTACTGATAATAACATTACTACTATTATAATACTGATAATAACATTACTACTGCTATAGTACTACTACTATTATAATATTATCACTACTGATAATAACATTACTACTGATAATAACATTACTACTGATAATAACACTACTGCTATTATAATACTGATAATAACATTACTACTGCTATAGTACTACTACTATTATAATATTATTACTACTGATAATAACATTACTACTATTATAATACTATTACTACTGATAATAACATTACTAATATTATAATACTGATAATAACATTACTACTGCTATAGTACTACTATTATAATATTATTACTACTGATAATAACATTACTACTATTATAATACTGATAATAACATTACTACTATTATAATACTGATAATAACATTACTACTGCTATAGTACTACTACTATTATAATATTATTACTACTGATAATAACATTACTACTATTATAATACTGATAATAACATTACTACTATTATAATACTGATAATAACATTACTACTGCTATAGTACTACTACTATTATAATATTATTACTACTGATAATAACATTACTACTATTATAATACTGATAATAACATTACTACTGCTATAGTACTACTACTACTGACAATACGATTACTACTGCTATAGTACTACTACTATTATAATATTATTACTACTGATAATAACATTACTACTGATAATAACATTACAACTATTATAATATTATTACTACTGATAATAACATTACTACTGATAATAACATTACTACTGATAATAACATTACTACTATTATAATACTGATAAAAACATTACTACTGCTATAGTACTACTACTATTATAATATTATTACTACTGATAATAACATTACTACTATTATAATACTGACAATAACAATACTACTATTGTATTATTATTACTACTAATAATAGCATTACTACTGCTAGAGTACTACTACTATTATAATACCATTACTACTGATAATACCATTACTACTGATAATAACATTACTACTGATACTAACATTACTACTGCTATAGTACTACTACTATTATAATACTATTACTACTGATAATAACATTACTACAGATAATAACATTACTGCTATTATAATACTGATAATAACATTACTACTATTATAATACTGATAATAACATTACTACTGCTATAGTACTACTACTATTATAATATTATTACTACTGATAATAACATTACTACTATTATAATACTGACAATAACAATACTACTATTGTATTATTATTACTACTAATAATAGCATTACTACTGCTAGAGTACTAGTACTATTATAATACTATTGCTACTGATAATAACATTACTACTGATAATAGCATTACTACTGCTATAGTACTACTACTATTATAATACTATTACTACTGATAATAACATTACTACAGATAATAACATTACTACTGATAATAACATTACTACTATTATAATACTATTACTACTGATAATAACATTACTAGAGATAATAACATTACTACTATTATAATACTATTACTACTGATAATAACATTACTAGAGATAATAACATTACTACTATTATAATACTATTACTACTGCTATAGTGCTACTACTATTATAATACTATTACTACTGATAATAACATTACTACTAATAATAACATTACTACTATTATAATACTGCTAATAACATTACTAATGATAATACCATTACTACTGATAATAACATTACTACTATTATAATACTATTACTACTGATAATAACATTACTACTGATAATAACATTACTACTATTATAATACTATTACTACTGATAATAACATTACTACTGATAATAACATTACTACTATTATAATACTATTACTACTGATAATAACATTACTACTGATAATAACATTACTACTATTATAATACTGATAATAACATTACTACTGCTATAGTACTACTACTATTATAATAGTATTACTACTGATAATAACATTACTACTATTATAATACTGATAATAACATTACTACTGCTATAGTACTACTACTATTATAATATTATCACTACTGATAATAACATTACTACTGATAATAACATTACTACTGATAATAACACTACTGCTATTATAATACTGATAATAACATTACTACTGCTATAGTACTACTACTATTATAATATTATTTCTACTGATAATAACATTACTACTATTATAATACTATTACTACTGATAATAACATTACTAATATTATAATACTGATAATAACATTACTACTGCTATAGTACTACTATTATAATATTATTACTACTGATAATAACATTACTACTATTATAATACTGATAATAACATTACTACTATTATAATACTGATAATAACATTACTACTGCTATAGTACTACTACTATTATAATATTATTACTACTGATAATAACATTACTACTATTATAATACTGATAATAACATTACTACTATTATAATACTGATAATAACATTACTACTGCTATAGTACTACTACTATTATAATATTATTACTACTGATAATAACATTACTGCTATTATAATACTGATAATAACATTACTACTGCTATAGTACTACTACTACTGACAATACGATTACTACTGCTATAGTACTACTACTATTATAATATTATTACTACTGATAATAACATTACTACTGATAATAACATTACAACTATTATAATATTATTACTACTGATAATAACATTACTACTGATAATAACATTACTACTGATAATAACATTACTACTATTATAATACTGATAATAACATTACTACTGCTATAGTACTACTACTATTATAATATTATTACTACTGATAATAACATTACTACTATTATAATACTGACAATAACAATACTACTATTGTATTATTATTACTACTAATAATAGCATTACTACTGCTAGAGTACTACTACTATTATAATACCATTACTACTGATAATACCATTACTACTGATAATAACATTACTACTGATACTAACATTACTACTGCTATAGTACTACTACTATTATAATACTATTACTACTGATAATAACATTACTACAGATAATAACATTACTGCTATTATAATACTGATAATAACATTACTACTATTATAATACTGATAATAACATTACTACTGCTATAGTACTACTACTATTATAATATTATTACTACTGATAATAACATTACTACTATTATAATACTGACAATAACAATACTACTATTGTATTATTATTACTACTAATAATAGCATTACTACTGCTAGAGTACTAGTACTATTATAATACTATTGCTACTGATAATAACATTACTACTGATAATAGCATTACTACTGCTATAGTACTACTACTATTATAATACTATTACTACTGATAATAACATTACTACAGATAATAACATTACTACTGATAATAACATTACTACTATTATAATACTATTACTACTGATAATAACATTACTAGAGATAATAACATTACTACTATTATAATACTATTACTACTGATAATAACATTACTAGAGATAATAACATTACTACTATTATAATACTATTACTACTGATAATAACATTACTACTGATAATAACATTACTACTATTATAATACTGATAATAACATTACTACTGATAATAACATTACTACTATTATAATACAGATAATAACATTACTACTGATAATAACATTACTACTGCTATAGTACTACTACTATTATAATACTATTACTACTGATAATAACATTACTACAGATAATAACATTACTACTGATAATAACATTACTACTGATAATAACATTACTACTATTATAATACTATTACTACTGCTAACATTACTACTGCTATGGTACTACTACTACTGAAAGTAACATTACTACTACTATAATACTTTTACTTTGGATAATAACTATGATAATAACAACATTATGAGCAACATTAATAACTACGATAATAACATTAATAACTGATAATAATAACATTAATGCCTATGATAATACCATTAATTACTATGATGATAATAACGTTAATAACTATAATAATAACATTAATGCCTATGATAATAACATTAATAACTATGATAATAACATTAATACCTATGATAATAACATTGATACCTATGATAATAACATTGATACCTATGATAATAACATTAATTACTATGATGATAATAACATTAATAACTATGATAATAACATTAATAACTATGATAATTATAACATTTATGCCTATGACAATAACATTAATGCCAATGCTAATAACATTAATAACTATGAGAATAATAACATTAATGCCTATGATAATAACATTAATAACTATGATAATAATAACATTAATAACTATGATAATAATCACATTAATAACTATGATAATAATAACATTAATAACTATGATAATAACAACATTAATGCCTATGATAATAACAACATTATTACTACACATGATAGTGGAAGTTGCTGTTGACTCACCTTAGAAGGGATGGCTGCCTGGTAAACTCTCTCCAAGTTACTGTAGCCTCCAATCTTGTTGAACGCTGGGTGGAAAGACAGAGAGACAGACAGACAGACAGACAGACAGACAGACAGACAGACAGACAGACAGACAGAAAGAAAGAAAGAAAGAAAGAAAGAAAGAAAGAAAGAAAGAAAGAAAGAAAGAAAGAAAGAAAGAAAGAAAGAAAGAGAGGGGACGCTGGTGATGGTGAGAATGATAGTTGTGTGTGTGTCTGTGTGTGCGTGTGTGTGTGTGTGTACCTGTGATGTTGAGGATGATAGTGTGTGTGTGTCTGTGTGTGCGTGTGTGTGTGTGTGTACCTGTGATGTTGAGGATGATAGTGTGTGTGTGTCTGTGTGTGCGTGTGTGTGTGTGTGTGTGTGTGTGTGTGTGTGTGTGTGTGTGTGTGTGTGTGTGTGTGTGTGTGCGTGTGTGTGTGTGTGTACCTGTGATGGTGAGGATGATTGCTCCTATAATCATGACGAAGGTCTGCAGAGTGTCTGTATAGATGACAGCAGCCAGACCACCTGATGAAGACAGAGATGGAGGGAACTAAGGCTTGTAGAATATAGTATAGAATATAGTGTTTAGACCTGCTATAGTGTAGAGGGAGAGGAGGGATAGTAGAATATAGTATAGAATATAGTGTTTAGACCTGCTATAGTGTAGAGGGAGAGGAGGGATAGTAGAATATAGTATAGAATATAGTGTATAGATCTGCTATAGTGTAGAGGGAGAGGAGGGATAGTAGAATATAGTATAGAATATAGTATATAGACCTGCTATAGTGTAGAGGGCAGTGACCACCAGCATGAGGACGGTAGACAGGTACAGGTTCCATCCTAAACACACCTGGACAAACAACGCCCCTGAGTACAGGTCTGTCTGATGGAGGGAGACGAGAGAGAGGAGGGGGAGGGAGGAGAGGGGCAGGGAGGGAGGAGAGAGAGAGAGGAGGAGAGAGGGTGGAGGGATGAGGGGGAGGGAGACGAGGGAGAGAGGAGGGGTAGGGAGGAGAGAAGGTGGAGGGAGGAGAAAGGAGGGGGAGGGAGGAGAGGGGAGAGGGAGGGAGGAGAGGGGGAGAGAGAGAGGAGGGGGAGGGAGGAGAGAGGGTGGAGGGAGGAGGGAGAGGGAGAGAGGAGGGGTAGGGAGGAGAGAAGGTGGAGGGAGGAGAAAGGAGGGGGAGGGAGACGAGGGAGAGAGGAGGGATAGGGAGGAGAGAGGAGGGGGAGGGAGACGAGGGAGAGAGAGAGAGAGGGAGGAGAGAGAGAGAGAGAGGGAGGAGAGAGAGAGAGAGAGAGGAGGGGGAGGGGGGAGAGAGAGAGAGAGGGGAGGGAGGAGAGATAGAAAGTGAGAGAGAGGGAGGAGAGAGAGGAGGGGTAGGGAGGAGAGGGGGAGGGTGGGAGGAGAAAGAGAGAGAGTGGAGGGAGGAGAGAGAGAGGAGGGGGAGGGAGGCGAGAGCGAGAGAAGAGGGGGAGGGAGGAGAGAGAGGAGGTGGAGGGAAGAGAGAGAGGAGAGAGAGAGAAGAGGGGGATTAGAGAAAGAGGAGGGAGGGGAGAGAGATGGGGGGAGAGAGCAAAAAATAGAGAAATCAGGTCATCCGTTGTCATAGTAATTGTGTTCTGACCTCTGAGACAATGACAGTCTATTCAGTGACACCAGAACAACGACTGGGCTGTGTGGTGTGATATATCATACTGATATCTTGGTGAAGACAGACAGCATCAGAGAGAGAACAGACAGGGCTGTGTGGTGTGTTATATCATACTGATATCTTGGTGAAGACAGACAGCATCAGAGAGAGAACAGACAGGGCTGTGTGGTATATCATACTGATATATTGGTGAAGACAGACAGCATCAGAGAGAGAACAGACAGGGCTGTGTGGTGTGATATATCATACTGATATCTTGGTGAAGACAGACAGCATCAGAGAGAGAACAGACAGGGCTGTGTGGTGTGTTATATCATACTGATATCTTGGTGAAGACAGACAGCATCAGAGAGAGAACAGACAGGGCTGTGTGATATATCATACTGATATCTTGGTGAAGACAGACAGCATCAGAGAGAGAACAGACAGGGCTGTGTGATATATCATACTGATATCTTGGTGAAGACAGACAGCATCAGAGAGAGAACAGACAGGTAGGTTCTGATCCTCTCCCCTCCGAACCGACGACCCAGGTACTCCGGCATGGTCACGATCTGGAACAAACACACTGTCTGTTTAAGAGTGACGCCCAGCAGAGGAATGTTCAGGTTAAAGAATTCTTCAACTAGCTGCAACACGCAGGAAAGGGTGCAGGTACACACTCTGACTGTGTGTGTGTGTGTGTGTGTGTGTGTGTGTGTGTGTGTGTGTGTGTGTGTGTGTGTGTGTGTGTGTGTGTGTGTGTGTGTGTGTGTGTGTGTGTGTGTGTGTGTGTGTGTGAACTCACCCCTGAAGACACATAGACTGGTACAAACACCCAAGCCAATGCCAGCAACACATAGGTGGCCTGAGAGACAGAGAGAGGGAGACAGAGAGAGAGAGAGAGAGAGAGATGGGGGGAGAGAGAGAGAGAGGGAGAGAGAGAGAGAGATAGGGGGAGAGAGAGAGAGGGAGGCAGAGAGATTGTGGGAGAGAGAGAGGGAGACAGAGATAGGGGGAGAAATAGAAAGGTTTCATTAACTGTGAGACTGCCCCCTGTTGTCTGCTGATGGTACTACTACTATACATAATAATCAGCTGGTTACACTGCCCCCTGATGGTACTACTACTATACATAATAATCAGCTGGTTACACTGCCCCCTGCTGTCTGCTGATGGTACTACTACTATACATAATAATCAGCTGGTTACACTGCCCCCTGATGGTACTACTACTATACATAATAATCAGCTGGTTACACTGCCCCCTGCTGTCTGCTGATGGTACTACTACTATACATAATAATCAGCTGGTTACACTGCCCCCTGCTGTCTGCTGATGGTACTACTACTATACATAATAATCAGCTGGTTACACTGCCCCCTGCTGTCTGCTGATGGTACTACTACTATACATAATAATCAGCTGGTTGTCTGAACAGTGAAATGCTCAGCCTGAAAAAAAGTCTGACCTGGATTTGACAGAGAATTGAATTAGAATTTGTAGAATTAACCCCAACGATGGCACGGTGTGTGTATGCAGTAGGGGTGAGTGGGGGGACCACTGGGGAAGCTGTGTATGCAGTAGGGGAAGCTGTGTATGCAGTAGGGGTGAGTGGGGGAATCCACGGGGGAAGGTTAGTAGGGGTGAGTGGGGGAATCCACTGGGGATGGTTAGTAGGGGTGAGTGGGGGAATCCACTGGGGAAGGTTAGTAGGGGTGAGTGGGGGAAACCACTGGGGATGGTGAGTGGGGGAATCCACTGGGGAAGGTTAGTAGGGGTGAGTGGGGTAAACCACTGGGGAAGGTTAGTAGGGGTGAGTGGGGGAATCCACTGGGGAAGGTTAGTAGGGGTGAGTGGGGGAAACCACTGGGGAAGGTTAGTAGGGGTGAGTGGGGGAATCCACTGGGGAAGGTTAGTAGGGGTGAGTGGGGGAAACCACTGGGGAAGGTTAGTAGGGGTGAGTGGGGGAAACCACTGGGGAAGGTTAGTAGGGGTGAGTGGGGGAAACCACTGGGGAAGGTTAGTAGGGGTGAGTGGGGGAAACCACTGGGGAAGGTTAGTAGGGGTGAGTGGGGGAATCCACTGGGGAAGGTTAGTAGGGGTGAGTGGGGGAAACCACTGGGGAAGGTTAGTAGGGGTGAGTGGGGGAAACCACTGGGGAAGGTTAGTAGGGGTGAGTGGGGGAATCCACTGGGGAAGGTTAGTAGGGGTGAGTGGGGGAATCCACTGGGGAAGGTTAGTAGGGGTGAGTGGGGGAAACCACTGGGGAAGGTTAGTAGGGGTGAGTGGGGGAAACCACTTGGGATGGTTAGTAGGGGTGAGTGGGGGAAACCACTGGGGAAGGTTAGTAGGGGTGAGTGGGGGAAACCACTGGGGAAGGTTAGTAGGGGTGAGTGGGGGAAACCACGGGGGAAGGTTAGTAGGGGTGTAACATCCTGCGCTGTTTGTTCTATAACATGTTAATTTACATTCGGAAACTATTCAGACCACTTGACCTTTTCCACATTTGGTTACGTCTATTCTAAAATCTATTAAATCAAATGTTTTCCTCATTAATCTACACTCAGTAACCCAGAATGACAAAGTGAAAACAGATTTTTTTGCAAATGTATTAAAAAATAAAAACAGAAATAACTTATTTACATAAATATTAAGACCCTTTACTATGAGACTCTAAATTGATCTCAGGTGCATCCTGTTTCCATTGATCATCCTTGAGATGTTTCTACAACTTGATTGGAGTCCATCTGTGGTAAATTCAATTGATTGAACATGATTTGGAAATATTTATTTATATATTTTACCTCTTGGGGATGTCATTCGAAAACATAATGTTAACTTTCACTGCTATGCGGATGACACACAGCTGTACATTTCAATTAAACATGGTGAAGCCCCAAAATTGCCCTTGCTAGAAGAATGTGTTTCAGACATAAGGAAGTGGATGGCTGCAAACTTTCTACTTTTAAACTCGGACAAAACAGAGATGCTTGTTCTAGGTCCCAAGAAACAAAGAGATCTTCTGTTGAATCTGACAATTAATCTTAATGGTTGTACAGTCGTCTCAAATAAAACTGTGAAGGACCTCGGCGTTACTCTGGACCCTGATCTCTCTTTTGAAGAACATATCAAGACCATTTCAAGGACAGCTTTTTTCCATCTACGTAACATTGCAAAAATCAGAAACTTTCTGTCCAAAAATGATGCAGAAAAATTAATCCATGCTTTTGTCACTTCCAGGTTAGACTACTGCAATGCTCTACTTTCCGGCTACCCGGATAAAGCACTAAATAAACTTCAGTTAGTGCTAAATATGGCTGCTAGAATCCTGACTAGAACCAAAAAATTTGATCATATTACTCCAGTGCTAGCCTCTCTACACTGGCTTCCTGTCAAAGCAAGGGCTGATTTCAAGGTTTTACTGCTAACCTACAAAGCATTACATGGGCTTGCTCCTACCTATCTCTCTGATTTGGTCCTGCCGTACATACCTAGACGTACGCTACGGTCACAAGACGCAGGCCTCCTAATTGTCCCTAGAATTTTTAAGCAAACAGCTGGAGGCAGGGCTTTCTCCTATAGAGCTCCATTTTTATGGAACGGTCTGCCTACCCATGTCAGAGACGCAAACTCGGTCTCAACCTTTAAGTCTCTACTGAAGACTCATCTCTTCAGTGGGTCATATGATTGAGTGTAGTCTGGCCCAGGAGTGGGAGGGTGAACGGAAAGGCTCTGGAGCAACGAACCGCCCTTGCTGTCTCTGCCTGGCCGGTTCCCCTCTTTCCACTGGGATTCTCTGCCTCTAACCCTATTACAGGGGCTGAGTCACTGGCTTTACTGGGGCTCTCTCATGCCGTCCCTGGAGGGGGTGCGTCACCTGAGTGGGTTGAGTCACTGATGTGGTCATCCTGTCTGGGTTGGCGCCCCCCCCCCCCCCCCCCTTGGGTTGTGCCGTGGCGGAGGTCTTTGTGGGCTATACTCAGCCTTGTCTCAGGATGGTAAGTTGGTGGTTGAAGATATCCCTCTAGTGTTGTGGGGGCTGTGCTTTGGCAAAGTGGGTGGGGTTATATCCTTCCTGTTTGGCCCTGTCCGGGGGTGTCCTCGGATGGGGCCACAGTGTCTCCTGACCCCTCCTGTCTCAGCCTCCAGTATTTATGCTGCAGTAGTTTATGTGTCGGGGGGCTAGGGTCAGTTTGTTATATCTGGAGTACTTCTCCTGTCCTATTCGGTGTCCTGTGTGAATCTAAGTGTGCGTTCTCTAATTCTCTCCTTCTCTCTTTCTCTCTCTCGGAGGACCTGAGCCCTAGGACCATGCCCCAGGACTACCTGACATGATGACTCCTTGCTGTCCCCAGTCCACCTGGCTGTGCTGCTGCTCCAGTTTCAACTGACCTGAGCCATAGGACCATGCCCCAGGAATACCTGACATGATGACTCCTTGCTGTCCCCAGTCCACCTGACTGTGCTGCTGCTCCAGTTTCAACTATTCTGCCTTATTATAATTCGACCATGCTGGTCATTTATGAACATTTGAACATCTTGACCATGTTTTGTTATAATCTCCACCCGGCACAGCCAGAAGAGGACTGGCCACCCCACATAGCCTGGTTCCTCTCTAGGTTTCTTCCTAGGTTTTGGCCTTTCTAGGGAGTTTTTCCTAGCCACCGTGCTTCTACACCTGCATTGCTTGCTGTTTGGGGTTTTAGGCTGGGTTTCTGTACAGCACTTTGAGATATCAGCTGATGTACGAAGGGCTATATAAATAAATTTGATTTGATTTGATTTGATTTGGAAAGGCACACACCTGTCTATATAAGGTCCCACAGTCGACAGTGCATGTCAGAGCAAAAAACAAGCCATGAGGTCAAAGGAATTCTCCATAGAATTTCGAGACAGGATTGTGACGAGGCACAGATCTGGGGAAGGGTACCAACACATTTCTGCAGCATTGAAGATCCCCAAGAACACAGTGGCTTCCATCAATCTTAAATGGAAGAAGTTTAGATCCATCAAGACACTTCCTTGACCTCGCCGCCTGGCCAAACGGAGCAATCGGTGGAGAAGGGCCTTGGTCAGGGATGTGACTAAGAACCCGATGGTCACTCTGACAGAGCTCCAGAGTTCCTCTGTGGAGATGGGAGAACCTTCCAGAAGGACAACCATCTCTGCAGCACTCCACCAATCAGGTAGAGGGGCCAAACGGAAGCCACTCCTCAGTAAAAGTCACATGACAGCTCACGAAAGTTTGCCAAAAGGCAGCTAAAGACTCTCAGACCATGAGAAACAAGATTCTCTGGTCTTATGAAACCAAGATTGAACTCTTTGGCCTGAATGCCAAGCGTCACGTCTGGAGGAAACCTGGAACCATCCCTACTGTGAAGCATGGTGGTTGCAGCATCATGCTGTGGGAATGTTTTTCAGCGGCAGGGACTGGGAGACTCGTCAAGATCGAGGGAAAGATGAACGGCGCAAAGTACAGAGAAATCCTTGATGAAAACCTGCTCAGGACCTCAGACTGGGGCGAAGGTTCACCTTCCAACAGGACAACGACCTTAAGCACAAGTCTCTGAATGTCCTTGAGTGGCCCAGCCAGAACCCGGAATTGATCGAACATCTCTGGAGACCTGAAAGAATCTGTGCAGCGACGCTCCCCATCCAACCTGGCAGAGCTTGAGAGGATCTGCAGAGAAGAATGGGAGAAACTCCCCAAATACAGGTGTGCCAAGCTTGTAGCGTCATACCCAAGAAGACTCAAGGCTGTAATCGCTGCCAAAGGTGCATCAACAGAGTACTGAGTAAAGGCTCTGAATACTGATGGAAATGTAATATTTCAGTTTTTAAATATTTCTAAAAACCGTTTTCTTTGTCATTATGGGGTATTATGGGTAGATTGATTTTAGAATAAGGCTGAAACGTAACAAAATGTGGAACAAGTCAAGGGGTCTGAATGCACTTTATATGCCTTGCCACTGTGATAAACAGGCCTAAAGGCCTTGCCACTGATAAACAGACCTAAAGGCCTTGCCACTGATAAACAGGCCTAAAGGCCTTGCCACTGATAAACAGGCCTAAAGGCCTTGCCACTGATAAACAGGCCTAAAGGCCTTGCCACTGATAAACAGGCCTAAAGGCCTTGCCACTGTGATAAACAGGCCTAAAGGCCTTGCCACTGATAAACAGACCTAAAGGCCTTGCCACTGATAAACAGGCCTAAAGGCCTTGCCACTGATAAACAGGCCTAAAGGCCTTGCCACTGATAAACAGGCCTAAAGGCCTTGCCACTGTGATAAACAGGCCTAAAGGCCTTGCCACTGATAAACAGACCTAAAGGCCTTGCCACTGATAAACAGGCCTAAAGGCCTTGCCACTGTGATAAACAGGCCTAAAGGCCTTGCCACTGATAAACAGGCCTAAAGGCCTTGCCATTGATAAACAGGCCTAAAGGCCTTGCCACTGTGATAAACAGGCCTAAAGGCCTTGCCACTGGGATAAACAGACCTAAAGGCCTTGCCACTGTGATAAACAGGCCTAAAGGCCTTGCCACTGGGATAAACAGACCTAAAGGCCTTGCCACTGATAAACAGGCCTAAAGGCCTTGCCACTGTGATAAACAGACCTAAAGGCCTTGCCACTGATAAACAGGCCTAAAGGCCTTGCCACTGTGATAAACAGGCCTAAAGGCCTTGCCACTGGGATAAACAGACCTAAAGGCCTTGCCACTGTGATAAACAGACCTAAAGGCCTTGCCACTGATAAACAGGCCTAAAGGCCTTGCCACTGTGATAAACAGACCTAAAGGCCTTGCCACTGTGATAAACAGGCCTAAAGGCCTTCCCACAACTATTGATTTAAAACCACGGAGAGTTTAGCGTGTACAGTTAAGATCTGCCTTCAATTAGCCTTTTACACAACGGGCCATTGGAACACTGCGATAAATTTGGATTAGCAAACACAACGGGCCATTGGAACACTGTGATAAACTTGGATTAGCAAACACAACAGGCCATTGGAACACTGTGATAAACTTGGATTAGCAAACACAACAGGCCATTGGAACACTGTGATAAACTTGGATTAGCAAACACAACGGGCCATTGGAACACTGTGATAAACTTGGATTAGCAAACACAACAGGCCATTGGAACACTGTGATAAACTTGGATTAGCAAACACAACGGGCCATTGGAACACTGTAATTTCTGATCAATTTGATGTTATTTTAAATGGACCAAAAATGTGCTTTTCTTTCAAAAACAAGGACATTTGTAAGTGGCCCTGAACTTTTGAACGGTAGTGTAAATTACTCAGTAACTCAGTGACTCATGTTTGCATCTCAATGTGATAAAAAACAGCCTGCATGTTCCTCACAAAGAGGACAACTGCTGTTACTGAGCCAGATGTCTGTGTTTCAGGGGAGAAAAACAGTCCTATGTTGTTCTGTCTGTCTGTATGCTGATATGTTGCTCTGTCTGTCTGTCTGCTGATATGTTGCTCTGTCTGTCTGTGTGCTGATATGTTGCTCTGTCTGAATGCGTGCTGACATGTTGCTCTGTCTATCTGTGGGCTGATATGTTGCTCTGTCTGAATGCGTGCTGATATGTTGCTCTGTCTATCTGTGTGCTGATATGTTGCTCTGTCTGTCTGCGTGCTGATATGTTGCTCTGTCTGTCTGTCTGTGTGCTGATATGTGGCTCTGTCTGTCTGCGTGCTAATATGTTGCTCTGTCTGTCTGTGTGCTGATATGTTGCTCTGTCTGTCTGCGTGCTGATATGTTGCTCTGTCTGTCTGCGTGCTGATATGTTGCTCTGTCTGTCTGTCTGTGTGCTGATATGTGGCTCTGTCTGTCTGCGTGCTGATATTTTGCTATGTCTGTCTGTGTGCTGATATGTGGCTCTGTCTGTCTGCGTGCTGATATGTTGCTCTGTCTGTCTGCGTGCTGCTTGTCCTTTGTTGCAACCACTCTTCCAGCTCCACTCTTCCAGCTCCACTCTTCCTACAACCACTCTTCCAGCTCCGCTCTTCCAGCTCCACTCTTCCTACAACCACTCTTCCAGCTCCACTCTTCCAGCTCCACTCTTCCTACAACCACTCTTCCAGCTCCACTCTTCCAGCTCCACTCTTCCAGCTCCACTCTTCCTACAACCACTCTTCCAGCTCCGCTCTTCCAGCTCCACTCTTCCTACAACCCCTCTTCCAGCTCCACTCTTCCAGCTCCACTCTTCCTACAACCACTCTTCCAGCACTCTTCCTACAACCACTCTTCCTACAGCCACTCTTCCAGCTCCACTCTTCCATCAACCACTCTTCCAGCTCCACCCTTCCTACAACCACTCTTTCAGCTCCACTCTTCCTACAACCACTCTTCCAGCTCCGCTCTTCCTACAGCCACTCTTCCAGCTCCACTCTTCCATAAACCACTCTTCCAGCAACTACTCTTCCTACAACCACTCTTCCTGCTCCACTCTTCCAGCAACCACTCTTCCTACAACCACTCTTCCTACAACCACTCTTCCAGCAACCACTCTTCCTACAACCACTCTTCCAGCAACCACTCTTCCAGCAACCACTCTTCCTACAACCACTCTTCCTACAACCACTCTTCCAGCAACCACTCTTCCAGCAACCACTCTTCCTACAACCACTCTTCCAGCAACCACTCTTTCTACAACCACTCTTCCAGCAACCACTCTTCCTACAACCACTCTTCCTACAACCACTCTTCCAGCTCCACTCTTCCAACAACCACTCTATCTACAACCACTCTTCCAGCAACCACTCTTCCTACAACCACTCTTCCAGCAACCACTCTTCCTACAACCACTCTTCTAGCTCCACCCTTCCAGCTCCACTCTTCCAGCAACCACTCTTCCAGCTCCACTCTTCCAGCAACCACTCTTCCTACAACCACTCTTCCTACAACCACTCTTCCTACAACCACTCTTCCAGCTCCACTCTTCCAACAACCACTCTATCTACAACCACTCTTCCAGCAACCACTCTTCCTACAACCACTCTTCCAGCAACCACTCTTCCTACAACCACTCTTCTAGCTCCACTCTTCCAGCTCCACTCTTCCAGCAACCACTCTTCCAGCAACCACTCTTCCTACAACCACTCTTCCAGCTCCACTCTTCCTACAACCACTCTTCCAGCAACCACTCTTCCAGCTCCACTCTTCCAGCAACCACTCTTCCAGCTCCACTCTTCCTACAACCACTCTTCCAGCAACCACTCTTCCAGCACCACTCTTCATACAACCACTCTTCCAGCAACCACTCTTCCAGCTCCACTCTTCCAGCAACCACTCTTCCTACAACCACTCTTCCAGCAAGCACTCTTCCAGCTCCACTCTTCCTACAACCACTCTTCCTACAACCACTCTTCCTACAACCACTCTTCCAGCAAGCACTCTTCCAGCTCCACTCTTCCTACAACCACTCTTCCAGCAAGCACTCTTCCAGCAAGCACTCTTCCAGCTCCACTCTTCCTACAACCACTCTTCCTACAACCACTCTTCCTACAACCCCTCTTCCTACAACCACTCTTCCTACAACCACTCTTCCTGCTCTGCTTAGTCTAATACAATGACAACTTAAAGATACCAAAAACGATTTAGTCCAATCAACTTAAGCTAAATATAATGTTACTGTCCATGGTTCTGATTTCTGTGTGTGTGTGTGTGTGTTTGTGCAAGTAGAAAAACATATTGACTCACCCTACCTGTAGAGAAACGCCAACACCATCCTCCTCTCTTTCATGTTGCCTAAACGGTCTTTCACTCTGTCATACAGTACACGCTTTTCGTTTTTGTGGTCCTAGGCTACCTGGCTAAAATGCTAGCTCGCTAACCTAACTTCCATTCATGGCCAACGTTAGCTAGGTAACATCAGCCTTCTACATCTAGCTACATGTTGAACTCCCATCCTCTCAGACCAGGGGTAAAACAATGTATGAATTAATGGTTGGATCAGAATCACAGTTATAATCATTGGCCACAGAGAACTAAGTAAAACCACAAGTTCAAATCCCTATATCCATCCCATGGGTAATTTAGGAAACTGAGCCTTTGAAGGAAAAAAAATGTACCCCTTTTTTTCTCCCCAATTTCGTGGTATCCAATTGGTAGTTACAGTCTTGTCTCATCGCTGCAACTCCCGTACAGACTCAGGAGAGGCGAAGGTCGAGAGCCATGCGTCCTCCGAAACACAACCAAACCAAGCCGCACTGCTTCTTGACACAATGCACATCCAAACCGGAAGCTAGCCGCACCAATGTGTCGGAGGAAACACTGTGCACCTAGCGACCTGGTCAGTGCGCACTGCGCCCGGCCCGCCACAGGAGCCGCTAGTGCACGATGAGAAAAAGATATCCCTACCGGCCAAACCCTCCCTATCCCGGACGACGCTGGGCCAATTGTGCGCCGCCCCATCGGCCTCCCGGTCGCGGCCGGCTGCGACAGAGCCTGGGCTCGAACCCAGAATCTCTGGTGGCACAGCTTAGACCACTGCGCCACCCACGAGGACTCGGAAACGGACCATTTTAGCTAGCTAGCCACCGGAGGACAACAACACAAGGAGATGCAATGATTCAAGTTGTTTCTGTCAATGACGTATCTCTTTTGATGCGATGTGATTGGAGACAAGCCTTCCCTTGACACATTGTTTTGGTGTGCCAGGACCATTCATGACGTATCTCTCTCGATGTGATTGGAGAGAAGCCTTCCCCTGATACGTTGTTTTGGTGTGCCAGGACCATTCATGACGTATCTCTCTCTCTCGATGTGATTGGAGAGAAGCCTTCCCCTGATACGTTGTTTTGGTGTGCCAGGACCATTCAGTTGAGCTCAACGCTGATTATTTATTAATGTTTTTATCAAGGGAGGCCAAATGCTCGCTGGCTTCACTTGCCTTCAATGCTACGGGCAGCAACGATGTCATACTCTTTATGACCAGACCGAATCCGATAGATGGGGACACATACAGAGACAGAGGGGATCTGTTTCACTCGCTCAGATGCTTCATCCGGTGGGATACATTCAGCCTCTTGTGAATTGAAGGACAATTATGAAAACTTAGATGAAAGAGAAATATTTTAAATGTTTTTTTCATGGTAAATTTTCTGGGGAAGCCTGGCTTCCATTGGCATCCATGAATACGCACCACTGTGTGTGTAAATGTACGTGTGTGTGTGTTTGTGTGTGTGTGTGTGTGTGTGTCCTTACGTTCCATTCGAAGCCAGCCACAGCGATGCCTCCGGCAGCTCCTGTTCCAGCCAGACCGATGAACAGACCAGAGCCCTCGCTACTGGCAAACAGAGAGGCTCCGATCTACACACAGATACACACAGACACACAGATACACACAGACACACACACACACACCACACACAGATACACACAGACACACACACACACAACACAGATACACACAAACCCCGCACACAGATACACACAGACACACACAAACACCGCACACAGATACACACAGACACACACAAACACCACCCACAGATACACACAGATACACACACAAACACCACACACAGATACACACAGACACACACAAACACCGCACACAGATACACACAGACACACACAAACACCACACACAGATACACACAGACACACACAAACACCGCACACAGATACACACAGACACACACAAACACCACACACATATACACACAAACACCACACACAGATACACACAGATACACAGACACACACAAACACCACACACAGATACACACAGACACACACAAACACCACACACAGATACACACAGATACACACAGACACACACAAACCCCGCACACAGATACACACAGACAAACACAAACACCACACACAGATACACACAGACACACACAAACACCGCACACAGATACACACAGACACACACAAACACCACACACATATACACACAAACACCACACACAGATACACACAGATACACAGACACACACAAACACCACACACAGATACACACAAACCCCACACACAGATACACACAGACACACACAAACACCACACACAGATACACACAGATACACACAGACACACACAAACCCCGCACACAGATACACACAGACACACACAAACACCACACACAGATACACACAGACACACACAAACACCACACACAGATACACACAGACACACACAAACACAGCACACAGATACACACAGACACACACAAACACCACACACAGATACACACAGACACACACAAACACCACACACAGATACACACAGATACACACACAAACACCACACACAGACACACAACTGGTAAACAGAGCGGCTCCGATCTTCCACAAGAAGAGCAGGAAATGGAGGACTGTGAGATCAACAGCAGATGTAACAGACTTTAAGATCTGACTCACCGGCCACCAGGCCATGTCTCTCCCAGCCAGGAAGTATCCACTCAGAGTGTTCCTGCTGACCCTGCACGACGACTGAAAAACACACCAGAGATCCATAGTTACACAGAGTTACATACACAGAGTTACATAGTTACACAGAGTTACACACAAACCAGACAGAGTTCCATAGTTACACAGAGTTACACACACACCAGACAGAGTTCCATAGTTACACACAAACCAGACAGCGTTCCATAGTTACACACAAACCAGACAGAGTTCCATAGTTACACAGAGTTACACACAAACCAGACAGAGTTACATAGTAACACACATCAGACAGAGTTACATAGTAACACACACCAGACAGAGTTACATAGTAACACAGAGTTACACACACATCAGACAGAGTTACATAGTAACACAGAGTTACATAGTTACACACACATCAGACAGAGTTCCATAGTAACACACATCAGACAGAGTTCCATAGTAACACAGAGTTACACACACATCAGACAGAGTTACATAGTAACACACATCAGACAGAGTTCCATAGTTACACACATCAGACAGAGTTCCATAGTAACACAGAGTTACACACACATCAGACAGAGTTACATAGTAACACACATCAGACAGAGTTCCATAGTAACACACATCAGACAGGGTTACATAGTTACACACATCAGACAGAGTTACATAGTAACACAGAGTTACACACACATCAGACAGAGTTACATAGTAACACACATCAGACAGAGTTCCATAGTAACACAGAGTTCCATAGTAACACACACCAGACAGAGTTACATAGTAACACACACCAGACAGAGTTACATAGTAACACACACCAGACAGAGTTACATAGTAACACACACCAGACAGAGTTACATAGTAACACACATCAGACAGAGTTACATAGTAACACACATCAGACAGAGTTACATAGTAACACACATCAGACAGAGTTACATAGTAACACACATCAGACAGAGTTACATAGTAACACACATCAGACAGGGTTACATAGTAACACACATCAGACAGAGTTCCATAGTAACACACATCAGACAGAGTTCCATAGTAACACAGAGTTACACACACATCAGACAGAGTTACATAGTAACACACATCAGACAGAGTTCCATAGTAACACACATCAGACAGAGTTACATAGTTACACAGAGTTACACACACATCAGACAGAGTTCCATAGTAACACACATCAGACAGAGTTACATAGTTACACAGAGTTACACACACATCAGACAGAGTTACATAGTAACACACATCAGACAGAGTTACATAGTTACACAGACAGACAGACAGACAGACAGACAGACAGACAGACAGACAGACAGACAGTAAGTATTAGGTAAGTCTCACCCAGATGCCGACGGCTACGTTGAGCAGGAAGTAAGCAGCGATGATGATGATGTCAGAGATACTGAAGGACTGGGACAGAGCAAAGAACTGGGTGGTGGAGTTGGACGCCATTACTGACCACTAACACACTCACACACACCTAACACATACACCTAACCCTAACACACACCTAACCCTAACACACACCTAACCCTAACACACACACATACCTAACCCCAGACCTGACCACTGCTTCAGACACACCGTACACTAACCCTAAACCTGACCACTGATTCACTAACCCCACACCTGACCAATGCTGCAGACACTATGGAGAACGAGTAGGAGAGAGAGAGAGAGAACAGGGGCAGGAGATCGGGGGACATTGTGTCAATTGATGATTAAACACCTCTGCTAATGTGTGTTTAGAGAAACACGCTGACACACACACTACCTGCTGGCTGGGAGGTAATGGAGTGTGTGTGTTGGAGGTCACACATGAAGCTCGTGTGAGCAGAGTGGACTCAGGTCAGACACCACCAACGGTCAGCAGAGTGGACCCAGGTCAGACACCACCAACAGTCAGCAGAGTGGACTCAGGTCAGACACCACCAACAGTCAGCAGTGTGGACCCAGGTCAGACACCACCAACAGTCAGCAGAGTGGACTCAGGTCAGACACCACCAACAGTCAGCAGAGTGGACCCAGGTCAGACACCACCAACAGTCAGCAGAGTGGACTCAGGTCAGACACCACCAACAGTCAGCAGAGTGGACTCAGGTCAGACACCACCAACGGTCAGCAGAGTGGACCCAGGTCAGACACCACCAACAGCCTCTCACCAGCGGTCAGCAGTGTGGACCCAGGTCAGACACCACCAACGGTCAGCAGAGTGGACCCAGGTCAGACACCACCAACAGTCAGCAGAGTGGACTCAGGTCAGACACCATCAACAGTCAGCAGAGTGGACCCAGGTCAGACACCACCAACAGTCAGCAGAGTGGACCCAGGTCAGACACCATCAACAGTCAGCAGAGTGGACTCAGGCCAGACACCACCAACAGCCTCTCACCAACGGTCAGCAGAGTGGACTCAGGTCAGACACCACCAACAGCCTCTCATCAACAGTCAGCAGAGTGGAATCAGGTCAGACACCACCAACGGTCAGCAGAGTGGACCCAGGTCAGATAACACCAATGGTCAGCAGAGTGGACTCAGGTCAGACACCACCAACGGTCAGCAGAGTGGACCCAGGTCAGACACCACCAACAGCCTCTCACCAACGGTCAGCAGAGTGGACCCAGGTCAGACACCATCAACAGCCTCTCACCCACGGTCAGCAGAGTGGAATCAGGTCAGACACCACCAACGGTCAGCAGAGTGGACCCAGGTCACACACCACCAACAGCCTCTCACCAACGGTCAGCAGAGTGGACTCAGGTCAGACGACACCAACGGTCAGCAGAGTGGAATCAGGTCAGACACCACCAATGGTCAGCAGAGTGGACCCAGGTCACACACCACCAACAGCCTCTCACCAACGGTCAGCAGAGTGGACTCAGGTCAGACGACACCAACGGTCAGCAGAGTGGACTCAGGTCAGACACCACCAACGGTCTGCAGAGTGGACCCAGGTCAGACACCACCAACAGCCTCTCACCAACGGTCAGCAGAGTGGACACAGGTCAGACACCACCAACGGTCAGCAAAGTGAACCCAGGTCAGACACCACCAACGGTCAGCAGAGTGGACCCAGGTCAAACACCACCAACAGCCTCTCACCAACGGTCAGCAGAGTGGACCCAGGTCAGACACCATCAACAGTCTCTCACCCACGGTCAGCAGAGTGGACTCAGGTCAGACACACCACCAACGGTCAGCAGTGGACCCAGGTCAGACACCATCAACAGCCTCTCACCAACGGTCAGCAGAGTGGACTCAGGTCAGATGACACCAACGGTCAGCAGAGTGGACTCAGGTCAGACACCACCAACGGTCTGCAGAGTGGACCCAGGCCAGACACCACCAACAGCCTCTCACCAACGGTCAGCAGAGTGGACGCAGGTCAAACACCACCAACGGTCAGTAGAGTGGACCCAGGTCAGACAACACCAACGGTCAGCAGAGTGGACTCAGGTCAGACACCACCAACGGTCAGCAGAGTGGACCCAGGTCAAACACCACCAACAGCCTCTCACCAACGGTCAGCAGAGTGGACCCAGGTCAGACACCACCAACAGTCAGCAGAGTCAGACACCTCCAACGGTCAGCAGAGTGGACCCAGGTCAGACACCACCAACAGCCTCTCATCAACAGTTAGCAGAGTGGAATCAGGTCAGACACCACCAACGGTCAGCAGAGTGGACCCAGGTCAGACACCACCAACAGCCTCTCACCAACGGGCAGCAGAGTGGACTCAGGTCAGACACCACCAACGGTCAGCAGAGTGGACCCAGGTCAAACACCACCAACAGCCTCTCACCAACGGTCAGCAGAGTGGACTCAGGTCAGACGACACCAACGGTCAGCAGAGTGGAATCAGGTCAGACACCACCAATGGTCAGCAGAGTGGACCCAGGTCACACACCACCAACAGCCTCTCACCAACGGTCAGCAGAGTGGACTCAGGTCAGACGACACCAACGGTCAGCAGAGTGGACTCAGGTCAGACACCACCAACGGTCTGCAGAGTGGACCCAGGTCAGACACCACCAACAGCCTCTCACCAACGGTCAGCAGAGTGGACACAGGTCAGACACCACCAACGGTCAGCAAAGTGAACCCAGGTCAGACACCACCAACGGTCAGCAGAGTGGACCCAGGTCAAACACCACCAACAGCCTCTCACCAACGGTCAGCAGAGTGGACCCAGGTCAGACACCATCAACAGTCTCTCACCCACGGTCAGCAGAGTGGACTCAGGTCAGACACACCACCAACGGTCAGCAGTGGACCCAGGTCAGACACCATCAACAGCCTCTCACCAACGGTCAGCAGAGTGGACTCAGGTCAGATGACACCAACGGTCAGCAGAGTGGACTCAGGTCAGACACCACCAACGGTCTGCAGAGTGGACCCAGGCCAGACACCACCAACAGCCTCTCACCAACGGTCAGCAGAGTGGACGCAGGTCAAACACCACCAACGGTCAGTAGAGTGGACCCAGGTCAGACAACACCAACGGTCAGCAGAGTGGACTCAGGTCAGACACCACCAACGGTCAGCAGAGTGGACCCAGGTCAAACACCACCAACAGCCTCTCACCAACGGTCAGCAGAGTGGACCCAGGTCAGACACCACCAACAGTCAGCAGAGTCAGACACCTCCAACGGTCAGCAGAGTGGACCCAGGTCAGACACCACCAACAGCCTCTCATCAACAGTTAGCAGAGTGGAATCAGGTCAGACACCACCAACGGTCAGCAGAGTGGACCCAGGTCAGACACCACCAACAGCCTCTCACCAACGGGCAGCAGAGTGGACTCAGGTCAGACACCACCAACGGTCAGCAGAGTGGACCCAGGTCAAACACCACCAACAGCCTCTCACCAACGGTCAGCAGAGTGGACTCAGGTCAGACGACACCAACGGTCAGCAGAGTGGACTCAGGTCAGACACCACCAACGGTCTGCAGAGTGGACCCAGGTCAGACACCACCAACAGCCTCTCACCAACGGTCAGCAGAGTGGGCTCAGGTCAGACAACACCAACGGTCAGCAGAGTGGACTCAGGTCAGACACCACCAACGGTCTGCAGAATGGACCCAGGTCAGACACCATCAACAGCCTCTCACCAACGGTCAGCAGAGTGGACTCAGGTAAGACACCACCAACGGTCAGCAGAGTGGACCCAGGTCAGACACCATCAACAGCCTCTCACCAACGGTCAGCAGAGTGGACCCAGGTCAGACACCACCAACAGCCTCTCATCAACAGTCAGCAGAGAGGACTCAGGTCAGACACCACCAACGGTCAGCAGAGTGGACCCAGGTCAGACACCACCAACAGCCTCTCACCAGCGGTCAGCAGTGTGGACCCAGGTCAAACACCACCAACAGCCCATGGTCTCACCCACGGTCAGCAGAGTGGACTCAGGTCAGACACCCCCAACGGTCTGCAGAGTGGACTCAGTTCAGACACCACCAACAGTCAGCAGAGTGGACCCAGGTCAGACACCACCAACGGTCAGCAGAGTGGACCCAGGTCAGACACCACCAACGATCAGCAGAGTGGACCCAGGTCAGACACCACCAACAGTCAGCAGAGTGGACCCAGGTCAGACACCACCAACGGTCAGCAGAGTGGACTCAGGTCAGACACCACCAGAGTGGACCCAGGTCAGACACCACCAGAGTGGACCCAGGTCAAACACCACCAGAGTGGACCCAGGTCAAACACCACCAACAGTCAGCAGAGTGGACCCAGGTCAGACACCACCAACGGTCAGCAGAGTGGACTCAGGTCAGACACCACCAGAGTGGACTCAGGTCAGACACCACCAGAGTGGACCCAGGTCAGACACCACCAGAGTGGACCCAGGTCAGACACCACCAGAGTGGACCCAGGTCAGACACCACCAGAGTGGACCCAGGTCAGACACCACCAGAGTGGACCCAGGTCAGACACCACCAGAGTGGACCCAGGTAAAACACCACCAGAGTGGACCCAGGTCAAACACCACCAGAGTGGACCCAGGTCAAACACCACCAACAGTCAGCAGAGTGGACCCAGGTCAGACACCATCAACAGTCAGCAGAGTGGACTTAGGTCAGACACCACCAGAGTGGACCCAGGTCAGACACCATCAACAGTCAGCAGAGTGGACTCAGGTCAGACACCATCAACACCATTACTAGTCAAACACTCTAACCACTAGGCTACTTGCTGGTTACTAGTCCAACTCTCTAACCACTAGGCTACATGCTGGTTACTAGTCCAACGCTCTAACCACTAGGCTACCTGCTGGTTACTAGTCCAACACTCTAACCACTAGGCTACCTGCTGGTTAATAGTCCAACACTCTAACCACTAGGCTACCTGCTGGTTACTAGTCCAACACTCTAACCACTAGGCTACCTGCTGGTTACTAGTCCAACGCTCTAACCACTAGGCTACCTGCTGGTTACTGGTCCAACACTCTAACCACTAGGCTACCTGCTGGTTACTGGTCCAACACTCTAACCACTAGGCTACCTGCTGGATACTAGTTCAACGCTCCAACCACTAGGCTACCTGCTGGTTACTAGTCCACCGCTCCAACCACTAGGCTACCTGCTGGTTACTAGTTCAACGCTCTAACCACTAGGCTACCTGCTGGTTACTAGTCCAACGCTCCAACCACTAGGCTACCTACTGGTTACTAGTCCAACGCTCTAACCACTAGGCTACCTGCTGGTTACTGGTCCAACACTCTAACCACTAGGCTACCTGTTGGATACTAGTTCAACGCTCTAACCACTAGGCTACCTGCTGGATACTAGTTCAACGCTCTAACCACTAGGCTACCTGCTGGTTACTAGTCCAACGCTCTAACCACTAGGATACCTGCTGGTTACTGGCCCTTCTGGTGTGTTTGTGTGTCTAGGTAACATCCGTTGGTCAGTGTGTTTTAGCGAGAGAAACAGATGGCTCTGACGTCACACACACACTGCCATCACCATCAATCTCACACACACACACACACACACCGTAAACACACACACACACACACACACACACAGACACACACACACACACACACACACACACCGTAAACACACACACACACACACATCATAGACACACACACACACACACACACACACACACACACCATAGACACACACACACACACACACACACACCACACACACACACACACACCAGGCAGGAGAAGTGAACATGTTCAACATCAATCATCCAGCTGACAGAATAAATACATCAACTGGAATACAGAACAGACCAGAGGAGGCTGGTGGGGGAGGCTGGAATACAGAGCAGACCAGAGGAGGCTGGTCGGGGAGGCTGGAATACAGTACAGACCAGAGGAGGCTGGTGGGGGAGGCTGGAATACAGAACAGACCAGAGGAGGCTGGTCGGGGAGGCTGGAATACAGTACAGACCAGAGGAGGCTGGTGGGGGAGGCTGGAATACAGAACAGACCAGAGGAGGCTGGTGGGGGAGGCTGGAATACAGAACAGACCAGAGGAGGCTGGTTGGGGGAGGCTGGAATACAGAGCAGACCAGAGGAGGCTGGTGGGTGAGGCTGAAATACAGTACAGACCAGAGGAGGCTGGTGGGGGAGGCTGGAATACAGAGCAGACCAGAGGAGGCTGGTCGGGGAGGCTGAAATACAGTACAGACCAGAGGAGGCTGGTGGGGGAGGCTGGAATACAGAACAGACCAGAGGAGGCTGGTGGGGGAGGCTGGAATACAGTAAAGACCAGAGGAGGCTGGAATACAGTACAGACCAGAGGAGGCTGGAATACAGTACAGACCAGAGGAGGCTGGTGGGGGAGGCTGGAATACAGTAAAGACCAGAGGAGGCTGGTCGGGGAGGCTGAAATACAGTACAGACCAGAGGAGGCTGGTGGGGGAGGCTGGAATACAGAACAGACCAGAGGAGGCTGGTGGGGGAGGCTGGAATACAGTAAAGACCAGAGGAGGCTGGAATACAGTACAGACCAGAGGAGGCTGGAATACAGTACAGACCAGAGGAGGCTGGTGGGGGAGGCTGGAATACAGTAAAGACCAGAGGAGGCTGGTGGGGGAGGCTGGAATACTGTAAAGACCAGAGGAGGCTGGTGGGAGGAGGCTGGAACACAGAACAGACCAGAGGAGGCTGGTGGGGGAGGCTGGAATATAGTACAGACCAGAGGAGGCTGGTGGGGGAGGCTGGAAAACAGAACAGACCAGAGGAGACTGGAATACAGTACAGAAGACCAGAGGAGGCTGGTGGGGGAGGCTGGAATACAGTACAGACCAGAGGAGGCTGGTGTGGGGAGACTGGAATACAGTACAGAAGACCAGAGGAGGCTGGTGGGGGAGACTGGAATACAGAACAGTCCAGAGGAGGCTGGAATACAGTACAGACCAGAGGAGGCTGGAATACAGAACAGACCAGAGGAGGCTGGTTGGGGAGGCTGGAATACAGAACAGACCAGAGGAGGCTGGTGCGAGGAGGCTGGAATACAGAACAGACCAGAGGAGGCTGGTGGGGGAGGCTGGAATACAGTACAGACCAGAGGAGGCTGGAATACAGAACAGACCAGAGGAGGCTGGTGGGAGTAGGCTGGAATACAGAACAGACCAGAGGAGGCTGGTGGGGGAGGCTGGAATACAGAGCAGACCAGAGGAGGCTGGTCGGGGAGGCTGGAATACAGTACAGACCAGAGGAGGCTGGTGGGGGAGGCTGGAATACAGAACAGACCAGAGGAGGCTGGTCGGGGAGGCTGGAATACAGTACAGACCAGAGGAGGCTGGTGGGGGAGGCTGGAATACAGAACAGACCAGAGGAGGCTGGTGGGGGAGGCTGGAATACAGAGCAGACCAGAGGAGGCTGGTGGGGGAGGCTGGAATACAGAGCAGACCAGAGGAGGCTGGTGGGTGAGGCTGAAATACAGTACAGACCAGAGGAGGCTGGTGGGGGAGGCTGGAATACAGAGCAGACCAGAGGAGGCTGGTCGGGGAGGCTGAAATACAGTACAGACCAGAGGAGGCTGGTGGGGGAGGCTGGAATACAGAACAGACCAGAGGAGGCTGGTGGGGGAGGCTGGAATACAGTAAAGACCAGAGGAGGCTGGAATACAGTACAGACCAGAGGAGGCTGGAATACAGTACAGACCAGAGGAGGCTGGTGGGGGAGGCTGGAATACAGTAAAGACCAGAGGAGGCTGGTCGGGGAGGCTGAAATACAGTACAGACCAGAGGAGGCTGGTGGGGGAGGCTGGAATACAGAACAGACCAGAGGAGGCTGGTGGGGGAGGCTGGAATACAGTAAAGACCAGAGGAGGCTGGAATACAGTACAGACCAGAGGAGGCTGGAATACAGTACAGACCAGAGGAGGCTGGTGGGGGAGGCTGGAATACAGTAAAGACCAGAGGAGGCTGGTGGGGGAGGCTGGAATACTGTAAAGACCAGAGGAGGCTGGTGGGAGGAGGCTGGAACACAGAACAGACCAGAGGAGGCTGGTGGGGGAGGCTGGAATATAGTACAGACCAGAGGAGGCTGGTGGGGGAGGCTGGAATACAGTACAGACCAGAGGAGGCTGGTGTGGGGAGACTGGAATACAGTACAGAAGACCAGAGGAGGCTGGTGGGGGAGACTGGAATACAGAACAGTCCAGAGGAGGCTGGAATACAGTACAGACCAGAGGAGGCTGGAATACCTAACAGACCAGAGGAGGCTGGTTGGGGGAGGCTGGAATACAGAACAGACCAGAGGAGGCTGGTGCGAGGAGGCTGGAATACAGAACAGACCAGAGGAGGCTGGTGGGGGAGGCTGGAATACAGTACAGACCAGAGGAGGCTGGAATACAGAACAGACCAGAGGAGGCTGGTGGGAGGAGGCTGGAATACAGAACAGACCAGAGGAGGCTGGTGGGGGAGGCTGGAATATAGTACAGACCAGAGGAGGCTGGCGTGGGGAGGCTGGAATACAGAACAGACCAGAGGAGGCTGGTGGGAGGAGGCTGGAATACAGTACAGACCAGAGGAGGCTGGTGAGAGTAGGCTGGAATACAGAACAGACCAGAGGAGGCTGGTGGGAGGAGGCTGGAATACAGAACAGACCAGAGGAGGCTGGTTGGGGGAGACTGGAATACAGAACAGACCAGAGGAGGCTGGTGGGGGAGGCTGGAAAACAGAACAGACCAGAGGAGGCTGGAATACAGTACAGACCAGAGGAGGCTGGTGGGGGAGGCTGGAATACAGAACAGACCAGAGGAGGCTGGTTAAATCCCCCAGGAGGGTATCTCTCCAGGAACAGGGTAGGACAGGTCTGATAACAGGGTAGGACAGGTCTGATAACAGGGTAGGACAGGTCTGATAACAGGGCAGGACAGGTCTGATAACAGGGCAGGACAGGTCTGATAACAGGGTAGGACAGGTCTAATAACAGGGTAGGACAGGTCTAATAACAGGGTAGGACAGGTCTGATAACAGGGTAGGACAGGTCTAATAACAGGGAAGGACAGGTCTGATAACTGGGTAGGGCAGGTCTGATAACAGGGTATTCATAATTTCACTGTGAGGTCTACTACACCTGTTGTATTCAGCATTTCACTGTGAGGTCTACTACACCTGTTGTATTCAGCATTTCACTGTGAGGTCTCCTACACCTGTTGTATTCAGCATTTCACTGTGAGGTCTACTACACCTGTTGTATCCAGCATTTCACTGTGAGGTCTACTACACCTGTTGTATTCAGCATTTCACTGTGAGGTCTACTACACCTGTTGTATTCAGCATTTCACTGTGAGGTCTACTACACCTGTTGTATTCAGCATTTCACTGTGAGGTCTACTACACCTGTTGTATTTAGCATTTCACTGTGAGGTCTACTACACCTGTTGTATTCAGCATTTCACTGTGAGGTCTACTACACCTGTTGTATTCAGCATTTCACTGTGAGGTCTACTACACCTGTTGTATTCAGCATTTCACTGTGAGGTCTACTACACCTGTTGTATTCAGCATTTCACTGTGAGGTCTACTACACCTGTTGTATTCAGCATTTCACTGTGAGGTCTACTACACCTGTTGTATTCAGCATTTCACTGTGAGGTCTACTACACCTGTTGTATTCAGCATTTTACTGTGAGGTCTACTACACCTGTTGTATTCAGCATTTCACTGTGAGGTCTACTACACCTGTTCTATTCATCATTTCACTGTAAGGTCTACTACACCTGTTGTATTCAGCATTTCACTGTGAGGTCTACTACACCTGTTGTATTCAGCATTTCACTGTAAGGTATACTACACCTGTTGTATTCAGCATTTAACTGTGAGGTCTACTACACCTGTTGTATTCAGCATTTCACTGTGAGGTCTACTACACCTGTTGTATTCAGCATTTCACTGTGAGGTCTACTACACCTGTTGTATTCAGCATTTCACTGTGAGGTCTACTACACCTGTTGTATTCAGCATTTCACTGTGAGGTCTACTACACCTGTTGTATTCAGCATTTCACTGTGAGGTCTACTACACCTGTTGTTCTCATCATTTCACTGTGAGGTCTACTACACCTGTTGTATTCATCATTTCACTGTGAGGTCTACTACACCTGTTGTATTCAGCATTTCACTGTGAGGTCTACTACACCTGTTGTATTCAGCATTTCACTGTGAGGTCTACTACACCTGTTGTATTCAGCATTTCACTGTGAGGTCTACTACACCTGTTGTATTCAGCATTTCACTGTGAGGTCTACTACACCTGTTGTATTCAGCATTTCACTGTGAGGTCTACTACACCTGTTGTATTCATCATTTCACTGTGAGGTCTACTACACCTGTTGTATTCAGCATTTCACTGTGAGGTCTACTACACCTGTTGTATTCAGCATTTCACTGTAAGGTCTACTACACCTGTTGTATTCAGCATTTCACTGTGAGGTCTACTACACCTGTTGTATTCAGCATTTCACTGTGAGGTCTACTACACCTGTTGTATTCAGCATTTCACTGTGAGGTCTACTACACCTGTTGTATTCAGCATTTCACTGTGAGGTCTACTACACCTGTTGTATTCAGCATTTCACTGTGAGGTCTACTACACCTGTTGTATTCATCATTTCACTGTGAGGTCTACTACACCTGTTGTATTCATCATTTCACTGTGAGGTCTACTACACCTGTTGTATTCAGCATTTCACTGTGAGGTCTACTACACCTGTTGTATTCAGCATTTCACTGTAAGGTCTACTACACCTGTTGTATTCATCATTTCACTGTGAGGTCTACTACACCTGTTGTATTCATCATTTCACTGTGAGGTCTACTACACCTGTTGTATTCATCATTTCACTGTGAGGTCTACTACACCTGTTGTATTCAGCATTTCACTGTGAGGTCTACTACACCTGTTGTATTCAGCATTTCACTGTAAGGTCTACTACACCTGTTGTATTCATCATTTCACTGTAAGGTCTACTACACCTGTTGTATTCATCATTTCACTGAGGTCTACTACACCTGTTGTATTCAGCATTTCACTGTGAGGTCTACTACACCTGTTGTATTCATCATTTCACTGTGAGGTCTACTACACCTGTTGTATTCAGCATTTCACTGTGAGGTCTACTACACCTGTTGTATTCAGCATTTCACTGTGAGGTCTACTACACCTGTTGTATTCAGCATTTCACTGTGAGGTCTACTACACCTGTTGTATTCAGCATTTCACTGTGAGGTCTACTACACCTGTTCTATTCATCATTTCACTGTGAGGTCTACTACACCTGTTGTATTCAGCATTTCACTGTGAGGTCTACTACACCTGTTGTATTCAGCATTTCACTGTGAGGTCTACTACACCTGTTGTATTCAGCATTTCACTGTGAGGTCTACTACACCTGTTGTATTCAGCATTTCACTGTGAGGTCTACTACACCTGTTGTATTCAGCATTTCACTGTGAGGTCTACTACACCTGTTGTATTCAGCATTTCACTGTGAGGTCTACTACACCTGTTCTATTCATCATTTCACTGTAAGGTCTACTACACCTGTTGTATTCAGCATTTCACTGTGAGGTCTACTACACCTGTTGTATTCAGCATTTCACTGTAAGGTATACTACACCTGTTGTATTCAGCATTTAACTGTGAGGTCTACTACACCTGTTGTATTCAGCATTTCACTGTGAGGTCTACTACACCTGTTGTATTCAGCATTTCACTGTGAGGTCTACTACACCTGTTGTATTCAGCATTTCACTGTGAGGTCTACTACACCTGTTGTATTCAGCATTTCACTGTGAGGTCTACTACACCTGTTGTATTCAGCATTTCACTGTGAGGTCTACTACACCTGTTGTATTCAGCATTTCACTGTGAGGTCTACTACACCTGTTGTATTCAGCATTTCACTGTAAGGTATACTACACCTGTTGTATTCAGCATTTCACTGTGAGGTCTACTACACCTGTTGTATTCAGCATTTCACTGTGAGGTCTACTACACCTGTTGTATTCAGCATTTCACTGTGAGGTCTACTACACCTGTTGTATTCAGCACTTCACTGTGAGGTCTACTACACCTGTTGTATTCAGCATTTCACTGTGAGGTCTACTACACCTGTTGTATTCATCATTTCACTGTGAGGTCTACTACACCTGTTGTATTCAGCATTTCACTGTGAGGTCTACTACACCTGTTGTATTCAGCATTTCACTGTAAGGTCTACTACACCTGTTGTATTCAGCATTTCACTGTGAGGTCTACTACACCTGTTGTATTCAGCATTTCACTGTGAGGTCTACTACACCTGTTGTATTCAGCATTTCACTGTGAGGTCTACTACACCTGTTGTATTCAGCATTTCACTGTGAGGTCTACTACACCTGTTGTATTCAGCATTTCACTGTGAGGTCTACTACACCTGTTGTATTCATCATTTCACTGTGAGGTCTACTACACCTGTTGTATTCATCATTTCACTGTGAGGTCTACTACACCTGTTGTATTCAGCATTTCACTGTGAGGTCTACTACACCTGTTGTATTCAGCATTTCACTGTAAGGTCTACTACACCTGTTGTATTCATCATTTCACTGTGAGGTCTACTACACCTGTTGTATTCATCATTTCACTGTGAGGTCTACTACACCTGTTGTATTCATCATTTCACTGTGAGGTCTACTACACCTGTTGTATTCAGCATTTCACTGTGAGGTCTACTACACCTGTTGTATTCAGCATTTCACTGTAAGGTCTACTACACCTGTTGTATTCATCATTTCACTGTAAGGTCTACTACACCTGTTGTATTCATCATTTCACTGAGGTCTACTACACCTGTTGTATTCAGCATTTCACTGTGAGGTCTACTACACCTGTTGTATTCATCATTTCACTGTGAGGTCTACTACACCTGTTGTATTCAGCATTTCACTGTGAGGTCTACTACACCTGTTGTATTCAGCATTTCACTGTGAGGTCTACTACACCTGTTGTATTCAGCATTTCACTGTGAGGTCTACTACACCTGTTGTATTCAGCATTTCACTGTGAGGTCTACTACACCTGTTGTATTCAGCATTTCACTGTGAGGTCTACTACACCTGTTGTATTCAGCATTTCACTGTGAGGTCTACTACACCTGTTGTATTCAGCATTTCACTGTGAGGTCTACTACACCTGTTGTATTCATCATTTCACTGTGAGGTCTACTACACCTGTTGTATTCAGCATTTCACTGTGAGGTCTACTACACCTGTTGTATTCAGCATTTCACTGTGAGGTCTACTACACCTGTTGTATTCAGCATTTCACTGTGAGGTCTACTACACCTGTTGTATTCAGCATTTCACTGTGAGGTCTACTACACCTGTTGTATTCATCATTTCACTGTGAGGTCTACTACACCTGTTGTATTCAGCATTTCACTGTGAGGTCTACTACACCTGTTGTATTCAGCATTTCACTGTAAGGTCTACTACACCTGTTGTATTCAGCATTTCACTGTGAGGTCTACTACACCTGTTGTATTCAGAATTTCACTGTAAGGTATACTACACCTGTTGTATTCAGCATTTAACTGTGAGGTCTACTACACCTGTTGTATTCAGCATTTCACTGTGAGGTCTACTACACCTGTTGTATTCATCATTTCACTGTGAGGTCTACTACACCTGTTGTATTCAGCATTTCACTGTGAGGTCTACTACACCTGTTGTATTCAGCATTTCACTGTGAGGTCTACTACACCTGTTGTATTCAGCATTTCACTGTGAGGTCTACTACACCTGTTGTATTCAGCATTTCACTGTGAGGTCTACTACACCTGTTGTATTCAGCATTTCACTGTGAGGTATACTACACCTGTTGTATTCAGCATTTCACTGTGAGGTCTACTACACCTGTTGTATTCAGCATTTCACTGTGAGGTCTACTACACCTGTTGTATTCAGCATTTCACTGTGAGGTCTACTACACCTGTTGTATTCAGCATTTCACTGTGAGGTCTACTACACCTGTTGTATTCAGCATTTCACTGTGAGGTCTACTACACCTGTTGTATTCATCATTTCACTGTGAGGTCTACTACACCTGTTGTATTCAGCATTTCACTGTGAGGTCTACTACACCTGTTGTATTCAGCATTTCACTGTAAGGTCTACTACACCTGTTGTATTCAGCATTTCACTGTGAGGTCTACTACACCTGTTGTATTCAGCATTTCACTGTGAGGTCTACTACACCTGTTGTATTCAGCATTTCACTGTGAGGTCTACTACACCTGTTGTATTCAGCATTTCACTGTGAGGTCTACTACACCTGTTGTATTCAGCATTTCACTGTGAGGTCTACTACACCTGTTGTATTCATCATTTCACTGTGAGGTCTACTACACCTGTTGTATTCATCATTTCACTGTGAGGTCTACTACACCTGTTGTATTCAGCATTTCACTGTGAGGTCTACTACACCTGTTGTATTCAGCATTTCACTGTAAGGTCTACTACACCTGTTGTATTCATCATTTCACTGTGAGGTCTACTACACCTGTTGTATTCATCATTTCACTGTGAGGTCTACTACACCTGTTGTATTCATCATTTCACTGTGAGGTCTACTACACCTGTTGTATTCAGCATTTCACTGTGAGGTCTACTACACCTGTTGTATTCAGCATTTCACTGTAAGGTCTACTACACCTGTTGTATTCATCATTTCACTGTAAGGTCTACTACACCTGTTGTATTCAGCATTTCACTGTGAGGTCTACTACACCTGTTGTATTCAGCATTTCACTGTGAGGTCTACTCCACCTGTTGTATTCAGCATTTCACTGTGAGGTCTACTCCACCTGTTGTATTCAGCATTTCACTGTGAGGTCTACTACACCTGTTGTATTCAGCATTTCACTGTGAGGTCTACTACACCTGTTGTATTCAGCATTTCACTGTGAGGTCTACTACACCTGTTGTATTCAGCATTTCACTGTGAGGTCTACTACACCTGTTGTATTCAGCATTTCACTGTGAGGTCTACTACACCTGTTGTATTCATCATTTCACTGTGAGGTCTACTACACCTGTTGTATTCAGCATTTCACTGTGAGGTCTACTACACCTGTTGTATTCAGCATTTCACTGTGAGGTCTACTACACCTGTTGTATTCAGCATTTCACTGTGAGGTCTACTACACCTGTTGTATTCAGCATTTCACTGTGAGGTCTACTACACCTGTTGTATTCAGCATTTCACTGTGAGGTCTACTACACCTGTTGTATTCAGCATTTCACTGTGAGGTCTACTACACCTGTTGTATTCAGCATTTCACTGAGGTCTACTCCACCTGTTGTATTCAGCATTTCACTGTGAGGTCTACTACACCTGTTGTATTCAGCATTTCACTGTGAGGTCTACTACACCTGTTGTATTCAGCATTTCACTGTGAGGTCTACTACACCTGTTGTATTCAGCATTTCACTGTGAGGTCTACTACACCTGTTGTATTCAGCATTTCACTGTGAGGTCTACTACACCTGTTGTATTCATCATTTCACTGTGAGGTCTACTACACCTGTTGTATTCATCATTTCACTGTGAGGTCTACTACACCTGTTGTATTCAGCATTTCACTGTGAGGTCTACTACACCTGTTGTATTCAGCATTTCACTGTGAGGTCTACTACACCTGTTGTATTCATCATTTCACTGTGAGGTCTACTACACCTGTTGTATTCATCATTTCACTGTGAGGTCTACTACACCTGTTGTATTCAGCATTTCACTGTGAGGTCTACTACACCTGTTGTATTCAGCATTTCACTGTGAGGTCTACTACACCTGTTGTATTCAGCATTTCACTGTGAGGTCTACTACACCTGTTGTATTCAGCATTTCACTGTGAGGTCTACTACACCTGTTGTATTCAGCATTTCACTGTGAGGTCTACTACACCTGTTGTATTCAGCATTTCACTGTAAGGTCTACTACACCTGTTGTATTCAGCATTTCACTGTGAGGTCTACTACACCTGTTGTATTCAGCATTTCACTGTGAGGTCTACTACACCTGTTGTATTCAGCATTTCACTGTGAGGTCTACTACACCTGTTGTATTCAGCATTTCACTGTGAGGTCTACTACACCTGTTGTATTCAGCATTTCACTGTGAGGTCTACTACACCTGTTGTATTCATCATTTCACTGTGAGGTCTACTACACCTGTTGTATTCATCATTTCACTGTGAGGTCTACTACACCTGTTGTATTCAGCATTTCACTGTGAGGTCTACCACACCTGTTGTATTCAGCATTTCACTGTAAGGTCTACTACACCTGTTGTATTCATCATTTCACTGTGAGGTCTACTACACCTGTTGTATTCATCATTTCACTGTGAGGTCTACTACACCTGTTGTATTCATCATTTCACTGTGAGGTCTACTACACCTGTTGTATTCAGCATTTCACTGTGAGGTCTACTACACCTGTTGTATTCAGCATTTCACTGTAAGGTCTACTACACCTGTTGTATTCATCATTTCACTGTAAGGTCTACTACACCTGTTGTATTCATCATTTCACTGTGAGGTCTACTACACCTGTTGTATTCAGCATTTCACTGTGAGGTCTACTACACCTGTTGTATTCAGCATTTCACTGTGAGGTCTACTACACCTGTTGTATTCAGCATTTCACTGTGAGGTCTACTACACCTGTTGTATTCAGCATTTCACTGTGAGGTCTACTACACCTGTTGTATTCAGCATTTCACTGTGAGGTCTACTACACCTGTTGTATTCAGCATTTCACTGTGAGGTCTACTACACCTGTTGTATTCAGCATTTCACTGTGAGGTCTACTACACCTGTTGTATTCATCATTTCACTGTGAGGTCTACTACACCTGTTGTATTCAGCATTTCACTGTGAGGTCTACTACACCTGTTGTATTCAGCATTTCACTGTGAGGTCTACTACACCTGTTGTATTCAGCATTTCACTGTGAGGTCTACTACACCTGTTGTATTCATCATTTCACTGTGAGGTCTACTACACCTGTTGTATTCATCATTTCACTGTGAGGTCTACTACACCTGTTGTATTCAGCATTTCACTGTGAGGTCTACTACACCTGTTGTATTCAGCATTTCACTGTGAGGTCTACTACACCTGTTGTATTCAGCATTTCACTGTGAGGTCTACTACACCTGTTTTATTCAGCATTTCACTGTGAGGTCTACTACACCTGTTGTATTCAGAATTTCACTGTGAGGTCTACTACACCTGTTGTATTCATCATTTCACTGTGAGGTATACTACACCTGTTGTATTCAGCATTTCACTGTGAGGTCTACTACACCTGTTGTATTCAGCATTTCACTGTGAGGTCTACTACACCTGTTGTATTCAGCATTTCACTGTGAGGTCTACTACACCTGTTGTATTCAGCATTTCACTGTGAGGTCTACTACACCTGTTGTATTCAGCATTTCACTGTGAGGTCTACTACACCTGTTGAATTCATCATTTCACTGTGAGGTCTACTACACCTGTTGTAATCAGCATTTCACTGTGAGGTCTACTACACCTGTTGTATTCAGCATTTCACTGTGAGGTCTACTCCACCTGTTGTATTCAGCATTTCACTGTGAGGTCTACTACACCTGTTGTATTCAGCATTTCACTGTGAGGTCTACTACACCTGTTGTATTCAGCATTTCACTGTGAGGTCTACTCCACCTGTTGTATTCAGCATTTCACTGTGAGGTCTACTCCACCTGTTGTATTCAGCATTTCACTGTGAGGTCTACTACACCTGTTGTATTCAGCATTTCACTGTGAGGTCTACTACACCTGTTGTATTCAGCATTTCACTGTGAGGTCTACTACACCTGTTGTATTCAGCATTTCACTGTGAGGTCTACTACACCTGTTGTATTCAGCATTTCACTGTGAGGTCTACTACACCTGTTGTATTCATCATTTCACTGTGAGGTCTACTACACCTGTTGTATTCAGCATTTCACTGTGAGGTCTACTACACCTGTTGTATTCAGCATTTCACTGTGAGGTCTACTACACCTGTTGTATTCAGCATTTCACTGTGAGGTCTACTACACCTGTTGTATTCAGCATTTCACTGTGAGGTCTACTACACCTGTTGTATTCAGCATTTCACTGTGAGGTCTACTACACCTGTTGTATTCAGCATTTCACTGTGAGGTCTACTACACCTGTTGTATTCAGCATTTCACTGAGGTCTACTCCACCTGTTGTATTCAGCATTTCACTGTGAGGTCTACTACACCTGTTGTATTCAGCATTTCACTGTGAGGTCTACTACACCTGTTGTATTCAGCATTTCACTGTGAGGTCTACTACAGCTGTTGTATTCAGCATTTCACTGTGAGGTCTACTACACCTGTTGTATTCAGCATTTCACTGTGAGGTCTACTACACCTGTTGTATTCATCATTTCACTGTGAGGTCTACTACACCTGTTGTATTCATCATTTCACTGTGAGGTCTACTACACCTGTTGTATTCAGCATTTCACTGTGAGGTCTACTACACCTGTTGTATTCAGCATTTCACTGTGAGGTCTACTACACCTGTTGTATTCAGCATTTCACTGTGAGGTCTACTACACCTGTTGTATTCAGCATTTCACTGTGAGGTCTACTACACCTGTTGTATTCAGCATTTCACTGTGAGGTCTACTACACCTGTTGTATTCAGCATTTCACTGTGAGGTCTACTACACCTGTTGTATTCATCATTTCACTGTGAGGTCTACTACACCTGTTGTATTCAGCATTTCACTGTGAGGTCTACTACACCTGTTGTATTCAGCATTTCACTGTGAGGTCTACTACACCTGTTGTATTCAGCATTTCACTGTGAGGTCTACTACACCTGTTGTATTCAGCATTTCACTGTGAGGTCTACTACACCTGTTGTATTCATCATTTCACTGTGAGGTCTACTACACCTGTTGTATTCAGCATTTCACTGTGAGGTCTACTACACCTGTTGTATTCAGCATTTCACTGTGAGGTCTACTACACCTGTTGTATTCAGCATTTCACTGTGAGGTCTACTACACCTGTTGTATTCAGCATTTCACTGTGAGGTCTACTACACCTGTTGTATTCAGCATTTCACTGTGAGGTCTACTACACCTGTTGTATTCAGCATTTCACTGTGAGGTCTACTACACCTGTTGAATTCATCATTTCACTGTGAGGTCTACTACACCTGTTGTAATCAGCATTTCACTGTGAGGTCTACTACACCTGTTGTATTCAGCATTTCACTGTGAGGTCTACTCCACCTGTTGTATTCAGCATTTCACTGTGAGGTCTACTACACCTGTTGTATTCAGCATTTCACTGTGAGGTCTACTACACCTGTTGTATTCAGCATTTCACTGTGAGGTCTACTCCACCTGTTGTATTCAGCATTTCACTGTGAGGTCTACTCCACCTGTTGTATTCAGCATTTCACTGTGAGGTCTACTACACCTGTTGTATTCAGCATTTCACTGTGAGGTCTACTACACCTGTTGTATTCAGCATTTCACTGTGAGGTCTACTACACCTGTTGTATTCAGCATTTCACTGTGAGGTCTACTACACCTGTTGTATTCAGCATTTCACTGTGAGGTCTACTACACCTGTTGTATTCATCATTTCACTGTGAGGTCTACTACACCTGTTGTATTCAGCATTTCACTGTGAGGTCTACTACACCTGTTGTATTCAGCATTTCACTGTGAGGTCTACTACACCTGTTGTATTCAGCATTTCACTGTGAGGTCTACTACACCTGTTGTATTCAGCATTTCACTGTGAGGTCTACTACACCTGTTGTATTCAGCATTTCACTGTGAGGTCTACTACACCTGTTGTATTCAGCATTTCACTGTGAGGTCTACTACACCTGTTGTATTCAGCATTTCACTGAGGTCTACTCCACCTGTTGTATTCAGCATTTCACTGTGAGGTCTACTACACCTGTTGTATTCAGCATTTCACTGTGAGGTCTACTACACCTGTTGTATTCAGCATTTCACTGTGAGGTCTACTACAGCTGTTGTATTCAGCATTTCACTGTGAGGTCTACTACACCTGTTGTATTCAGCATTTCACTGTGAGGTCTACTACACCTGTTGTATTCATCATTTCACTGTGAGGTCTACTACACCTGTTGTATTCATCATTTCACTGTGAGGTCTACTACACCTGTTGTATTCAGCATTTCACTGTGAGGTCTACTACACCTGTTGTATTCAGCATTTCACTGTGAGGTCTACTACACCTGTTGTATTCATCATTTCACTGTGAGGTCTACTACACCTGTTGTATTCATCATTTCACTGTGAGGTCTACTACACCTGTTGTATTCAGCATTTCACTGTGAGGTCTACTACACCTGTTGTATTCAGCATTTCACTGTGAGGTCTACTACACCTGTTGTATTCAGCATTTCACTGTGAGGTCTACTACACCTGTTGTATTCAGCATTTCACTGTGAGGTCTACTACACCTGTTGTATTCAGCATTTCACTGTGAGGTCTACTACACCTGTTGTATTCAGCATTTCACTGTAAGGTCTACTACACCTGTTGTATTCAGCATTTCACTGTGAGGTCTACTACACCTGTTGTATTCAGCATTTCACTGTGAGGTCTACTACACCTGTTGTATTCAGCATTTCACTGTGAGGTCTACTACACCTGTTGTATTCAGCATTTCACTGTAAGGTCTACTACACCTGTTGTATTCAGCATTTCACTGTGAGGTCTACTACACCTGTTGTATTCAGCATTTCACTGTGAGGTCTACTACACCTGTTGTATTCAGCATTTCACTGTGAGGTCTACTACACCTGTTGTATTCAGCATTTCACTGTGAGGTCTACTACACCTGTTGTATTCATCATTTCACTGTGAGGTCTACTACACCTGTTGTATTCAGCATTTCACTGTGAGGTCTACTACACCTGTTGTATTCAGCATTTCACTGTGAGGTCTACTACACCTGTTGTATTCATAATTTCACTGTGAGGTCTACTACACCTGTTGTATTCAGCATTTCACTGTGAGGTCTACTACACCGGTTGTATTCAGCATTTCACTGTGAGGTCTACTACACCTGTTGTATTCAGCATTTCACTGTAAGGTCTACTACACCTGTTGTATTCAGCATTTCACTGTGAGGTCTACTACACCTGTTGTATTCAGCATTTCACTGTGAGGTCTACTACACCTGTTGTATTCAGCATTTCACTGTGAGGTCTACTACACCTGTTGTATTCAGGTCTACTACAACTGTTGTATTCAGGTCTACTCCACCTGTTGTATTCAGCATTTCACTGTGAGGTCTACTACACCTGTTGTATTCAGCATTTCACTGTGAGGTCTACTACACCTGTTGTATTCAGCATTTCACTGTGAGGTCTACTACAGCTGTTGTATTCAGCATTTCACTGTGAGGTCTACTACACCTGTTGTATTCAGCATTTCACTGTGAGGTCTACTACACCTGTTGTATTCATCATTTCACTGTGAGGTCTACTACACCTGTTGTATTCATCATTTCACTGTGAGGTCTACTACACCTGTTGTATTCAGCATTTCACTGTGAGGTCTACTACACCTGTTGTATTCAGCATTTCACTGTGAGGTCTACTACACCTGTTGTATTCATCATTTCACTGTGAGGTCTACTACACCTGTTGTATTCATCATTTCACTGTGAGGTCTACTACACCTGTTGTATTCAGCATTTCACTGTGAGGTCTACTACACCTGTTGTATTCATCATTTCACTGTGAGGTCTACTACACCTGTTGTATTCATCATTTCACTGTGAGGTCTACTACACCTGTTGTATTCAGCATTTCACTGTGAGGTCTACTACAGCTGTTGTATTCAGCATTTCACTGTGAGGTCTACTACACCTGTTGTATTCATCATTTCACTGTGAGGTCTACTACACCTGTTGTATTCAGCATTTCACTGTGAGGTCTACTACACCTGTTGTATTCAGCATTTCACTGTGAGGTCTACTACACCTGTTGTATTCAGCATTTCACTGTGAGGTCTACTACACCTGTTGTATTCAGCATTTCACTGTCAGGTCTACTACACCTGTTGTACTCATCATTTCACTGTGAGGTCTACTACACCTGTTGTATTCAGCATTTCACTGTGAGGTCTACTACACCTGTTGTATTCAGCATTTCACTGTGAGGTCTACTATACCTGTTGTATTCAGGTCTACTACACCTGTTGTATTCAGCATTTCACTGTGAGGTCTACTACACCTGTTGTATTCAGCATTTCACTGTGAGGTCTACTACACCTGTTGTATTCATCATTTCACTGTGAGGTCTACTACACCTGTTGTATTCAGCATTTCACTGTGAGGTCTACTACACCTGTTGTATTCAGCATTTCACTGTGAGGTCTACTACACCTGTTGTATTCAGCATTTCACTGTGAGGTCTACTACACCTGTTGTATTCAGCATTTCACTGTGAGGTCTACTCCACCTGTTGTATTCATCATTTCACTGTGAGGTCTACTACACCTGTTGTATTCAGCATTTCACTGTGAGGTCTACTACACCTGTTGTATTCAGCATTTCACTGTGAGGTCTACTACACCTGTTGTATTCAGCATTTCACTGTGAGGTCTACTACACCTGTTGTATTCAGCATTTCACTGTGAGGTCTACTACACCTGTTGTATTCAGCATTTCACTGTGAGGTCTACTACACCTGTTGTATTCAGCATTTCACTGTGAGGTCTACTCCACCTGTTGTATTCATCATTTCACTGTGAGGTCTACTACACCTGTTGTATTCAGCATTTCACTGTGAGGTCTACTACACCTGTTGTATTCAGCATTTCACTGTGAGGTCTACTACACCTGTTGTATTCATCATTTCACTGTGAGGTCTACTACACCTGTTGTATTCAGCATTTCACTGTGAGGTCTACTACACCTGTTGTATTCAGCATTTCACTGTGAGGTCTACTACACCTGTTGTATTCAGCATTTCACTGTAAGGTCTACTACACCTGTTGTATTCAGCATTTCACTGTGAGGTCTACTACACCTGTTGTATTCAGCATTTCACTGTGAGGTCTACTACACCTGTTGTATTCAGCATTTCACTGTGAGGTCTACTACACCTGTTGTATTCAGCATTTCACTGTAAGGTCTACTACACCTGTTGTATTCAGCATTTCACTGTGAGGTCTACTACACCTGTTGTATTCAGCATTTCACTGTGAGGTCTACTACACCTGTTGTATTCAGCATTTCACTGTGAGGTCTACTACACCTGTTGTATTCAGGTCTACTACACCTGTTGTATTCAGGTCTACTACACCTGTTGTATTCAGCATTTCACTATGAGGTCTACTACACCTGTTGTATTCATCATTTCACTGTGAGGTCTACTACACCTGTTGTATTCAGCATTTCACTGTCAGGTCTACTACACCTGTTGTATTCAGCATTTCACTGTCAGGTCTACTACACCTGTTGTATTCAGCATTTCACTGTAAGGTCTACTACACCTGTTGTATTCAGCATTTCACTGTGAGGTCTACTACACCTGTTGTATTCAGCATTTCACTGTGAGGTCTACTACACCTGTTGTATTCAGCATTTCACTGTGAGGTCTACTACACCTGTTGTATTCAGCATTTCACTGTCAGGTCTACTACACCTGTTGTATTCAGCATTTCACTGTCAGGTCTACTACACCTGTTGTATTCAGCATTTCACTGTGAGGTCTACTACACCTGTTGTATTCAGCATTTCACTGTGAGGTCTACTACACCTGTTGTATTCAGCATTTCACTGTGAGGTCTACTACACCTGTTGTATTCATCATTTCACTGTGAGATCTAATACACCTGTTGTATTCAGCATTTCACTGTGAGGTCTACTACACCTGTTGTATTCATCATTTCACTGTGAGGTCTACTACACCTGTTCTATTCATCATTTCACTGTGAGGTCTACTACACCTGTTGTATTCAGCATTTCACTGTGAGGTCTACTACACCTGTTGTATTCATCATTTCACTGTGAGGTCTACTACACCTGTTGTATTCAGCATTTCACTGTGAGGTCTACTACACCTGTTGTATTCAGCATTTCACTGTGAGGTCTACTACACCTGTTGTATTCAGGTCTACTACACCTGTTGTATTCAGGTCTACTACACCTGTTGTATTCAGCATTTCACTGTGAGGTCTACTACACCTGTTGTATTCATCATTTCACTGTGAGATCTAATACACCTGTTGTATTCAGCATTTCACTGTGAGGTCTACTACACCTGTTGTATTCATCATTTCACTGTGAGGTCTACTACACCTGTTCTATTCATCATTTCACTGTGAGGTCTACTACACCTGTTGTATTCAGCATTTCACTGTGAGGTCTACTACACCTGTTGTATTCATCATTTCACTGTGAGGTCTACTACACCTGTTCTATTCATCATTTCACTGTGAGGTCTACTACACCTGTTGTATTCAGCATTTCACTGTGAGGTCTACTACACCTGTTGTATTCATCATTTCACTGTGAGGTCTACTACACCTGTTGTATTCAGCATTTCACTGTGAGGTCTACTACACCTGTTGTATTCATCATTTCACTGTGAGGTCTACTACACCTGTTGTATTCATCATTTCACTGTGAGATCTAATACACCTGTTGTATTCAGCATTTCACTGTGAGGTCTACTACACCTGTTGTATTCATCATTTCACTGTGAGGTCTACTACACCTGTTCTATTCATCATTTCACTGTGAGGTCTACTACACCTGTTGTATTCAGCATTTCACTGTGAGGTCTACTACACCTGTTGTATTCAGCATTTCACTGTGAGGTCTACTCCACCTGTTGTATTCATCATTTCACTGTGAGGTCTACTACACCTGTTGTATTCAGCATTTCACTGTGAGGTCTACTACACCTGTTGTATTCAGCATTTCACTGTGAGGTCTACTACACCTGTTGTATTCAGCATTTCACTGTGAGGTCTACTACACCTGTTGTATTCAGCATTTCACTGTGAGGTCTACTACACCTGTTGTATTCAGCATTTCACTGTGAGGTCTACTACACCTGTTGTATTCAGCATTTCACTGTGAGGTCTACTCCACCTGTTGTATTCATCATTTCACTGTGAGGTCTACTACACCTGTTGTATTCAGCATTTCACTGTGAGGTCTACTACACCTGTTGTATTCAGCATTTCACTGTGAGGTCTACTACACCTGTTGTATTCATCATTTCACTGTGAGGTCTACTACACCTGTTGTATTCAGCATTTCACTGTGAGGTCTACTACACCTGTTGTATTCAGCATTTCACTGTGAGGTCTACTACACCTGTTGTATTCAGCATTTCACTGTAAGGTCTACTACACCTGTTGTATTCAGCATTTCACTGTGAGGTCTACTACACCTGTTGTATTCAGCATTTCACTGTGAGGTCTACTACACCTGTTGTATTCAGCATTTCACTGTGAGGTCTACTACACCTGTTGTATTCAGCATTTCACTGTAAGGTCTACTACACCTGTTGTATTCAGCATTTCACTGTGAGGTCTACTACACCTGTTGTATTCAGCATTTCACTGTGAGGTCTACTACACCTGTTGTATTCAGCATTTCACTGTGAGGTCTACTACACCTGTTGTATTCAGGTCTACTACACCTGTTGTATTCAGGTCTACTACACCTGTTGTATTCAGCATTTCACTATGAGGTCTACTACACCTGTTGTATTCATCATTTCACTGTGAGGTCTACTACACCTGTTGTATTCAGCATTTCACTGTCAGGTCTACTACACCTGTTGTATTCAGCATTTCACTGTCAGGTCTACTACACCTGTTGTATTCAGCATTTCACTGTAAGGTCTACTACACCTGTTGTATTCAGCATTTCACTGTGAGGTCTACTACACCTGTTGTATTCAGCATTTCACTGTGAGGTCTACTACACCTGTTGTATTCAGCATTTCACTGTGAGGTCTACTACACCTGTTGTATTCAGCATTTCACTGTCAGGTCTACTACACCTGTTGTATTCAGCATTTCACTGTCAGGTCTACTACACCTGTTGTATTCAGCATTTCACTGTGAGGTCTACTACACCTGTTGTATTCAGCATTTCACTGTGAGGTCTACTACACCTGTTGTATTCAGCATTTCACTGTGAGGTCTACTACACCTGTTGTATTCATCATTTCACTGTGAGATCTAATACACCTGTTGTATTCAGCATTTCACTGTGAGGTCTACTACACCTGTTGTATTCATCATTTCACTGTGAGGTCTACTACACCTGTTCTATTCATCATTTCACTGTGAGGTCTACTACACCTGTTGTATTCAGCATTTCACTGTGAGGTCTACTACACCTGTTGTATTCATCATTTCACTGTGAGGTCTACTACACCTGTTGTATTCAGCATTTCACTGTGAGGTCTACTACACCTGTTGTATTCAGCATTTCACTGTGAGGTCTACTACACCTGTTGTATTCAGGTCTACTACACCTGTTGTATTCAGGTCTACTACACCTGTTGTATTCAGCATTTCACTGTGAGGTCTACTACACCTGTTGTATTCATCATTTCACTGTGAGATCTAATACACCTGTTGTATTCAGCATTTCACTGTGAGGTCTACTACACCTGTTGTATTCATCATTTCACTGTGAGGTCTACTACACCTGTTCTATTCATCATTTCACTGTGAGGTCTACTACACCTGTTGTATTCAGCATTTCACTGTGAGGTCTACTACACCTGTTGTATTCATCATTTCACTGTGAGGTCTACTACACCTGTTCTATTCATCATTTCACTGTGAGGTCTACTACACCTGTTGTATTCAGCATTTCACTGTGAGGTCTACTACACCTGTTGTATTCATCATTTCACTGTGAGGTCTACTACACCTGTTGTATTCAGCATTTCACTGTGAGGTCTACTACACCTGTTGTATTCATCATTTCACTGTGAGGTCTACTACACCTGTTGTATTCATCATTTCACTGTGAGATCTAATACACCTGTTGTATTCAGCATTTCACTGTGAGGTCTACTACACCTGTTGTATTCATCATTTCACTGTGAGGTCTACTACACCTGTTCTATTCATCATTTCACTGTGAGGTCTACTACACCTGTTGTATTCAGCATTTCACTGTGAGGTCTACTACACCTGTTGTATTCATCATTTCACTGTGAGGTCTACTACACCTGTTCTATTCATCATTTCACTGTGAGGTCTACTACACCTGTTGTATTCAGCATTTCACTGTGAGGTCTACTACACCTGTTGTATTCATCATTTCACTGTGAGGTCTACTACACCTGTTGTATTCAGCATTTCACTGTGAGGTCTACTACACCTGTTGTATTCATCATTTCACTGTGAGGTCTACTCCACCAGTTCCGTGACAAATAAACTTTGATTTGAAAACATCTGCTGCACAAATACCGACAAACCAATGGCAATTAATTTTTTATTTTGGCAGAAAATAAACGTGCATATGTGTGTGTGTGTGTGTGTGTGTAGTCTGTGGTGTGTGTGTGTGTGTGTGTGTGTATGGTGTGTATCAGTCGTCAGCTCCTATGTTGTGGAACAGACAAGACATTGACTCTCCACAGTGGATCCTCCGTACAGCTTCAGACAGGATCAGAGAAACATCAACCGTCTTTATCTTACAACATTGGAGCTTCTGGGACGAGTGGGGAATCGTGTTGGTTACCACCACCTAGAGAAGACAGAGACAGCGAGACAGACAGACGGGAAGAGAGACAGACGGATGGGCAGAGAGACAAACAGACAGACGGGAAGAGAGAGAGACAGACGGGCAGAGAGAGACTAAATCAAGAGAATCATGAGAAAACGAATAAAGCTCCAACTAGACAGACAGACCCCGTCCCCTCCGTTCCCCTCCCCTCCGTTCCCCTCCCCTCCGTTCCCTTGCCCTCCGTTCCCTTCCCCTCCGTTCCCCTCCCCTCTGTTCCCGTCCCCTCCGTTCCCCTCCCCTCCGTTCCCGTCGCCTCCGTTCCCGTCGCCTCCCCGTTCCCGTCCCCTCCGTTCCCGTTCCCTCCGTTCCCCTGCCCTCCGTTTCCGTCCCCTCCGTTCCCTCCCCTCCGTTCCCGTCGCCTCCCCGTTCCCTCCCCTCCGTTCCCGTCCCCTCCGTTCCCCTCCCCTCCCGTTCCCCTCCCCTCCGTTCCCTCCCCTCCGTTCCCGTCCCCTCCGTTCCCCTCCCCTCCTGTTCCCCTCCGTTCCCTTCCCCTCCCCTCCCCTCCCGTCCCCTCCGTTCCCGTCGCCTCCCCGTTCCCTCCCCTCCGATCCCGTCCCCTCCGTTCCCGTTCCCTCCCCTCCGTTCCCTCCCCTCCGTTCCAGTCCCCTCCGTTCCCTCCCCTCCATTCCCGTCCCCTCCGTTCCCGTCGCCTCCCCGTTCCCTCCCCTCTGTCCCCGTCCCCTCCGTTCAAGTCCCCTCCCCTCAGTTCAAGTCCCCTCCCCTCCGTTCCCTCCCCTCCGTTCCCGTCCCCTCCCCTCCGTTCCCGTTCCCCTCCGTTCCCTTCCCCTCCGTTCCCCTCCCCTCCGTTCCCGTCCCCTCCGTTCCCGTCGCCTCCCCGTTCCCTCCCCTCCGTTCCCGTTCCCTCCGTTCCAATTCCCTCCCCTCCGTTCCCGTCCCCTCCGTTCCCGTCGCCTCCCCGTTCCCTCCCCTCCGTTCCCGTCCCCTCCCCATTCCCGTCCCCTCCGTTCCCATCGCCTCCCCTCTGTCCCCGTCCCCTCCGTTCAAGTCCCCTCCCCTCCGTTCCCGTCCCCTCCGTTCCCGTCCCCTCCGTTCCCGTTCCCGTTCCCTACACTCCGTTCCCGTCCCCTCCGTTCCCGTTCCCTCCCCGTTCCCGTCCCCTCCCCGTTCCCGTCCCCTCCGTTCCCCTCCCGTTCCCCTCCCCTTCGTTCCCGTTCCCCTCCCCTCCGTTCCCGTCGCCTCCATTCCCTCCCCTCCGTTCCTGTTCCCTCCCCTCCGTTCCCTCCCCTCCATTCCCGTCCCCTCCGTTCCCGTTCCCTACCCTCCGTTCCCGTCCCCTCCGTTCCCTCCATTCCCGTTCCCTACCCTCCGTTCCCGTTCCCGTCCCTCCCCTCCGTTCCCGTCCCATCCGTTCCCTCCCCTCCGTTCCCGTCCCCTCCGTTCCCGTTCCCTCCCCTCCGTTCCCGTCCCATCCGTTCCCGTCCCCTCCGTTCCCCTCCCCTTCGTTCCCGTTCCCCTCCCCTCCGTTCCCCTCCCCTCCGTTCCCGTCGCCTCCGTTCCCGTCGCCTCCGTTCCCGTCCCCTCCGTTCCCGTCCCCTCCGTTCCCGTCGCCTCCCCGTTCCCTCCCCTCTGTCCCCGTCCCCTCCGTTCAAGTCCCCTCCCCTCCGTTCAAGTCCCCTCCCCTCCGTTCCCGTCGCCTCCCCGTTCCCTCCCCTCTGTCCCCGTCCCCTCCGTTCAAGTCCCCTCCCCTCCGTTCAAGTCCCCTCCCCTCCGTTCCCGTTCCCTCCCCTCCGTTCCCGTCCCCTCCCCGTTCCCTACCCTCCCCTCCGTTCCCGTCCCCTCCGTTCCCGTTCCCTACCCTCCGTTCCCGTTCCCGTCTTCTCCCCGTTCCCTACCTTCCGTTCCCTCCCCTCCGTTCCCGTCTCCTCCGTTCCCCACCCGTTCCCCTCCGTTCCCTACCCTCCCCTCCGTTCCCGTCCCCTCCGTTCCCGTTCCCTACCCTCCGTTCCCGTTCCCGTCCCCTCCCCGTTCCCTACCTTCCGTTCCCTCCCCTCCGTTCCCGTCCCCTCCGTTCCCCTCCCCTCCGTTCCCCTCCGTTCCCGTTCCCCTCCCCTCCGTTCCTCTCCGTTCCCTTCCCCTCCGTTCCCCTCCCCTCCCGTTCCCCTCCCCTCCGTTCCCTCCCCTCCGTTCCCTCCTCTCCCCTCCCCTCCGTTCCCGTTCCCTCCGTTCCCGTTCCCTCCGTTCCCGTTCCCTACCCTCCGTTCCCGTCCCCTCCGTTCCCGTCCCCTCCCCTCTGTCCCCGTCCCCTCCGTTCCCGTCCCCTCCGTTCAAGTCCCCTCCCCTCCGTTCCCGTCCCCTCCGTTCAAGTCCCCTCCCCTCCGTTCAAGTCCCCTCCCCTTTGTTCCCTCCCCTCCGTTCCCCTCTGTCCCCCTCCCCTCCGTTCAATTCCCCTCCCCTCCGTTCAAGTCCCCTCCCCTCCGTTCCCGTCCCCTCCGTTCCCGTCCCCTCCCCGTTCCCGTCCCCTCCCCGTTCCCTACCCTACGTTCCCTCCCCTCCGTTCCCGTCCCCTCCGTTCCCGTCACCTCCACGTTCCCTCCCCTCCGTTCCCGTTCCCTCCCCTCCGTTCCCTCCCCCCGTTCCCGTTCCCTCCGTTCCCTCCCCTCCGTTCCCGTCCCCTCCGTTCAAGTCCCCTCCCCTCCGTTCAAGTCCCCTCCCCTTTGTTCCCTCCCCTCCGTTCCCCTCTGTCCCCCTCCCCTCCGTTCAAGTCCCCTCCCCTCCGTTCAAGTCCCCTCCCCTCCGTTCCCGTCCCCTCCGTTCCCGTCCCCTCCCCGTTACCTACCCTACGTTCCCTCCCCTCCGTTCCCGTCCCCTCCGTTCCCGTCGCCTCCACGTTCCCTCCCCTCCGTTCCCGTTCCCTCCGTTCCCTCCCCCCGTTCCCGTTCCCTCCGTTCCCTCCCCTCCGTTCCCGTCCCCTCCGTTCCCATCGCCTCCCCTCTGTCCCCGTCCCCTCCGTTCAAGTCCCCTCCCCTCCGTTCCCGTCCCCTCCGTTCCCGTCCCCTCCATTCCCGTTCCCGTCCCCTCCGTTCCCGTCCCCTCCGTTCCCGTCGCCTCCCCGTTCCCTCCCCTCTGTCCCCGTCCCCTCCGTTCAAGTCCCCTCCCCTCCGTTCAAGTCCCCTCCCCTCCGTTCCCGTTCCCTCCCCTCCGTTCCCGTCCCCTCCCCGTTCCCTACCCTCCCCTCCGTTCCCGTCCCCTCCGTTCCCGTTCCCTACCCTCCGTTCCCGTTCCCGTCTTCTCCCCGTTCCCTACCTTCCGTTCCCTCCCCTCCGTTCCCGTCTCCTCCGTTCCCCACCCGTTCCCCTCCGTTCCCTACCCTCCCCTCCGTTCCCGTCCCCTCCGTTCCCGTTCCCTACCCTCCGTTCCCGTTCCCGTCCCCTCCCCGTTCCCTACCTTCCGTTCCCTCCCCTCCGTTCCCGTCCCCTCCGTTCCCCTCCCCTCCGTTCCCGTTCCCCTCCCCTCCGTTCCTCTCCGTTCCCTTCCCCTCCGTTCCCCTCCCCTCCCGTTCCCCTCCCCTCCGTTCCCTCCCCTCCGTTCCCTCCTCTCCCCTCCCCTCCGTTCCCTCCGTTCCCGTCCCCTACCCTCCGTTCCCGTCCCCTCCGTTCCCGTCCCCTCCCCTCTGTCCCCGTCCCCTCCGTTCCCGTCCCCTCCGTTCAAGTCCCCTCCCCTCCGTTCCCGTCCCCTCCGTTCAAGTCCCCTCCCCTCCGTTCAAGTCCCCTCCCCTTTGTTCCCTCCCCTCCGTTCCCCTCTGTCCCCCTCCCCTCCGTTCAATTCCCCTCCCCTCCGTTCAAGTCCCCTCCCCTCCGTTCCCTACCCTACGTTCCCTCCCCTCCGTTCCCGTCCCCTCCGTTCCCGTCACCTCCACGTTCCCTCCCCTCCGTTCCCGTTCCCTCCGTTCCCTCCCCTCCGTTCCCTCCCCTCCGTTCCCTCCCCTCCGTTCCCGTCCCCTCCGTTCCCGTCCCCTCCGTTCAAGTCCCCTCCCCTCCGTTCAAGTCCCCTCCCCTTTGTTCCCTCCCCTCCGTTCCCCTCTGTCCCCCTCCCCTCCGTTCAAGTCCCCTCCCCTCCGTTCAAGTCCCCTCCCCTCCGTTCCCGTCCCCTCCGTTCCCGTCCCCTCCCCGTTACCTACCCTACGTTCCCGTCCCCTCCGTTCCCGTCGCCTCCACGTTCCCTCCCCTCCGTTCCCGTTCCCTCCGTTCCCTCCCCCCCGTTCCCGTTCCCTCCCCTCCGTTCCCGTCCCCTCCGTTCCCATCGCCTCCCCTCTGTCCCCGTCCCCTCCGTTCAAGTCCCCTCCCCTCCGTTCCCGTCCCCTCCGTTCCCGTCCCCTCCATTCCCGTTCCCGTCCCCTCCCCGTTCCCTACCCTCCGTTCCCGTTCCCTCCCCGTTCCCGTCCCCTCCCGTCCCCTCCCGTTCCCCTCCGTTCCCGTTCCCCTCCCCTCCGTTCCCGTCGCCTCCGTTCCCTCCCCTCCGTTCCTGTTCCCTCCCCTCCGTTCCCGTTCCCTCCCCTCCGTTCCCGTTCCCTACCCTCCGTTCCCTCCGTTCCCGTCCCCTCCATTCCCGTTCCCGTCCCCTCCCCGTTCCCTACCCTCCGTTCCCGTCCCGTTCCCTCCCCTCCGTTCCCGTCCCCTCCGTTCCCTCCCCTCCGTTCCCGTCCCCTCCGTTCCCGTTCCCCTCCCCCTCCGTTCCCCTCCCCTTCGTTCCCGTTCCCCTCCCCTCCGTTCCCCTCCGTTCCCGTCGCCTCCGTTCCCGTCCCTCCGTTCCCGTTCCCTCCGTTCCCGTTCCCTCCCCTCCGTTCCCCTCCCCTCCCGTTCCCTCCCCTCCGTTCCCTCCTCTCCCCTCCGTTCCCGTCCCCTACCCTCCGTTCCCGTTCCCTACCCTCTGTTCCCGTCCCCTCCGTTCCCACCCCTCCCCTCCGTTCCCGTCCCCTCCCCGTCCCCTCCGCGTTCCCTCCTTTCCCGTCCCCTCCCCTCTGTCCCCGTCCCCTCCGTTCAAGTCCCCTCCCCTCCGTTCCCGTCCCCTCCGTTCAAGTCCCCTCCCCTCCGTTCAAGTCCCCTCCCCTTCGTTCCCTCCCCTCCGTTCCCGTCCCCTCCGTTCCCCTCTGTCCCCTCCCCTCCCGTCCCCTCCCCGTTCCCTACCCTCCGTTCCCGTCCCCTCCGTTCCGTTCCCCTCCCCTCCCCGTTCCCGTCCCCGTCCCCTCCGTTCAAGTCCCCTCCCCTCCGTTCCCGTTCCCGTCCCCTCCGTTCCCGTCCCCTCCGTTCCCGTTCCCTCCCCGTTCCCTACCCTCCGTTCCCGTTCCCGTCCCCTCCCCGTTCCCGTCCCCTCCCCTCCGTTCCCCTCCCCTCCGTTCCCTACCCTCTGTTCCCGTCCCCTCCGTTCCCATTCCCTCCCCTCCGTTCCCGTTCCCTCCCCTCCGTTCCCGTTCCCTCCGTTCCCTCCCCTCCGTTCAAGTCCCCTCCCCTCCGTTCAAGTCCCCTCCCCTTCGTTCCCTCCCCTCCATTCCCGTCCCCTCCGTTCCCCTCTGTCCCCCTCCCCTCCGTTCAAGTCCCCTCCCCTCCGTTCAAGTCCCCTCCGTTCCCGTCCCCTCCCCGTTCCCTACCCTCCGTTCCCTCCCCTCCGTTCCCGTCCCCTCCGTTCCCTACCCTCCGTTCCCGTTCCCTCCGTTCCCGTTCCCGTCCCCTCCGTTCCCGTTCCCTCCCCGTTCCCTACCCTCCGTTCCCGTCCCCTCCGTTCCCTCCCCTCCGTTCCCGTCCCCGTCGCCTCCCCGTTCCCTCCCCTCCGTCCCCTCCGTTCCCGTCCCCTCCGTTCCCGTCCCCTCTGTCCCCGTCCCCGTCGCCTCCCCGTTCCCTCCCCTCCGTCCCCGTCCCCTCCGTTCCCGTCCCCTCCGTTCAAGTCCACTCCCCTCCGTTCCCGTCCCCTCCGTTCAAGTCCCCTCCCCTCCGTTCAAGTCCCCTCTTACCTGACTAATGGCTGACTCCTGGAGGATTCTGGGAGCGTCCGCAGACAGGATGGCGTGTGTTGCCATGGCGATGATCGGCCCCGCTCCCCTCTCCCTTAGCATCTCCGCTGCCGCCACAAAACCCACCGCATCATCGATGATGTCATCCTGACACACACACACCAGGTTAACACACATACACACCTCCCCCGTCCTGCCCTGACGATGTCACACAGCCTCCTCCCTGACCTCTGACCCCAGCCACTCACCACGATGATGGCGATGCGTCCGGCCACATCTCCTACGACTGTGATAGGATGCTTCTCCTTAGGGATACAGACTGACAGAGAGAGAGACGGTAATGAGGCCCGTTATCTACTGACCCAGAGTCAGATGATCTCCTTAGGGATACAGACTGACAGAGAGAGAGACGGTAATGAGGCCTGTTATCTACTGACCCAGAGTCAGATGATCTCCTTAGGGATACAGACCGACAGAGAGAGAGACGGTAATGAGGCCCGTTATCTACTGACCCAGAGTCAGATGATCTCCTTAGGGATACAGACTGACAGAGAGAGAGACGGTAATGAGACCCGTTATCTACTGACCCAGAGTCAGATGAGGCCCTGTATCTACTGACCCAGAGTCCGATGAACAGGGAACTGTGTGTCTCTAACAGGGAGCTAACCTACCCAACCCTGCCTTTAGGGAACTGTGTGTCTCTAACAGGGAACTGTGTGTCTCTAACAGGGAACTGTGTGTCTCTAACAGGGAACTGTGTGTCTCTAACAGGGAACTGTGTGTCTCTAACAGGGAACTGTGTGTCTCTAACAGGGAACTGTGTGGCTCTTACAGGGAACTGTGTGTCTCTTACAGGGAACTGTGTGTCTCTTACAGGGAACTGTGTGTCTCTTACAGGGAACTGTGTGTCTCTTACAGGGAACTGTGTCTCTAACAGGGAACTGTGTGTCTCTTACAGGGTAGTTCAGGTAGACCTCCGGTGGTTCTGACTGTCGGAGGAGAGTGCCGTCCGTCCAGCAGGTCCGTCTCTGCATCTCCGTGGATCACAGCAATAGACACACGCAACCTCTCGGCGAGGGACTGGGCCCTAGACAACAGCGACAGAGAGACAGACACAGAGACAGACTTAGTTGTAGTGTGTTAATTCATAGTGAACTTAAGGAATGAGCGTCAGGGTAACTCACCTCTTAGAGACAGAGAGACAGAGACAGAGAGACAGAGAGACAGAGACAGAGAGACAGAGAGACAGAGAGACAGAGAGACAGAGAAATGAGTGTCGGGGTAACTCACCTCTTAGAGACAGAGACAGAGAGACAGAGACAGAGAGACAGAGGAATGGGCGTCAGGGTAACTCACCTCTTAGAGACAGAGAGACAGAGACAGAGAGACAGAGAGACAGAGAAATGAGTGTCGGGGTAACTCACCTCTTAGAGACAGAGAGACAGAGAGAGAGACAGAGAGAGACAGAGACAGAGAGACAGAGAGACAGAGAGACAGAGACAGAGAGACAGAGAAATTAGTGTCGGGGTAACTCACCTCTTAGAGACAGAGACAGAGAGACAGAGACAGAGAGACAGAGAAATGAGCGTCAGGGTAACTCACCTCTTAGAGACAGAGAGACAGAGAGACAGAGAGACAGAGACAGAGAGACAGAGAGACAGAGGCACAGAGAGACAGAGAGACAGAGAGACAGAGGCACAGAGAGACAGAGAGACAGAGAGACAGAGACAGAGAGACAGATAAATTAGTGTCGGGGTAACTCACCTCTTAGAGACAGAGACAGAGAGACAGAGACAGAGAGACAGAGAAATGAGCGTCAGGGTAACTCACCTCTTAGAGACAGAGACAGAGAGACAGAGAGACAGAGAAATGAGCGTCAGGGTAACTCACCTCTTAGAGACAGAGACAGAGAGACAGAGGAATGGGCGTCAGGGTAACTCACCTCTTAGCGGAGGACGGTGATTTGGCCACGATAACGGCATTATGGTAGTCTGGAATCTACAGGGAGACAACAAGGAGTTATGGGTAGTGGAGTTTGGAATCTACAGGGAGACAACAAGGAGTTATGGGTAGTGTAGTTTGGAATCTACAGGGAGACAACAAGGAGTTATGGGTAGTGGAGTTTGGAATCTACAGGGAGACAAGGAGTTATGGGTAGTGGAGTTTGGAATCTACAGGGAGACAACAAGGAGTTATGGGTAGTGGAGTTTGGAATCTACAGGGAGACAACAAGGAGTTATGGGTAGTAGAGTTTGGAATCTACAGGGAGACAACAAGGAGTTATGGGTAGTGGAGTTTGGAATCTACAGGGAGACAACAAGGAGTTATGGGTAGTGGAGTTTGGAATCTACAGGGAGACAACAAGGAGTTATGGGTCGTGGAGTTTGGAATCTACAGGGAGACAACAAGGAGTTATGGGTCGTGGAGTTTGGAATCTACAGGGAGACAACAAGGAGTTATGGGTAGTGTAGTTTGGAATCCTGTATGTACTGTAGTAGGAGGGGGTTGTGGGTAGTGTATTCATCCCTCCTCCTATATGTACTGTAGTAGGAAGGGGTTGTGGGTAGTGTAGTCCTACTCCTCCTGTATGTACTGTAGTAGGAGGGGGTTGTGGGTAGTGTAGTCCTACCTCCTCCTGTATGTACTGTAGTAGTAGGGGGTTGTGGGTAGTGTAGTCATCCCTCATCCTATATGTACTGTAGTAGGAAGGGGTTGTGGGTAGTGTAGTCCTACCTCCTCCTGTATGTACTGTAGTAGGAGGGGGTTGTGGGTAGTGTAGTCCTACCTCCTGTATGTAATGCAGTAGGAGGGGGTTGTGGGTAGTGTAGTCCTCCCTCCTCCTGTATGTACTGTAGTAGGAGGGGGTTGTGGGTAGTGTAGTCCTACCTCCTCCTGTATGTACTGCAGTAGGAGGGGGTTGTGGGTAGTGTAGTCCCATCTCCTCCTGTATGTACTGTAGTAGGAGGGGGTTGTGGGTAGTGTAGTCCTACCTCCTCCTGTATGTAATGCAGTAGGAGGGGGTTGTGGGTAGTGTAGTCCTATCTCCTCCTGTATGTACTGTAGTAGGAGGGGGTTGTGGGTAGTGTAATCCTCCCTCCTCCTGTATGTACTGTAGTAGGGGGTTGTGGGTAGTGTAGCCCTACCTCCTCCTGTATGTACTGTAGTAGGAGGGGGTTGTGGGTAGTGTAGTCATTCCTCCTGTATGTACTGTAGTAGTAGGGGGTTGTGGGTAGTGTAGTCCTCCCTCCTGTATGTACTGTAGTAGTAGGGGGTTGTGGGTAGTGTAGTCCTACCTCCTCCTGTATGTACTGTAGTAGTAGTGGGTTGTGGGTAGTGTAGTCCTACCTCCTCCTGTATGTACTGTAGTAGTAGGGGGTTGTGAGTAGTGTAGTCATCCCTCCTCCTATATGTACTGTAGTAGGAAGGGGTTGTGGGTAGTGTAGTCCTACCTCCTCCTGTATGTACTGTAGTAGGAGGGGGTTGTGGGTAGTGTAGTCCTACCTCCTCCTGTATGTACTGTAGTAGTAGGGGGTTGTGGGTAGTGTAGTCATCCCTCATCCTATATGTACTGTAGTAGGAAGGGGTTGTGGGTAGTGTAGTCCTACCTCCTCCTGTATGTACTGTAGTAGGAGGGAGTTGTGGGTAGTGTAGTCCTAACTCCTCCTGTATGTAATGCAGTAGGAGGGGGTTGTGGGTAGTGTAGTCCTCCCTCCTCCTGTATGTACTGTAGTAGGAGGGGGTTGTGGGTAGTGTAGTCCTACCTCCTGTATGTAATGCAGTAGGAGGGGGTTGTGGGTAGTGTAGTCCTCCCTCCTCCTGTATGTACTGTAGTAGGAGGGGGTTGTGGGTAGTGTAGTCCTACCTCCTCCTGTATGTACTGCAGTAGGAGGGGGTTGTGGGTAGTGTAGTCCCATCTCCTCCTGTATGTACTGTAGTAGTAGGGGGTTGTGGGTAGTGTAGGCCTACCTCCTGTATGTACTGTAGTAGGAGGGGGTTGTGGGTAGTGTAGTCCTACCTCCTCCTGTATGTACTGTAGTAGGAGGGGGTTGTGGGTAGTATAGTCCTACCTCCTCCTGTATGTACTGCAGTAGGAAGGGAGATGCTCTCAGGTTGTCTACTGGGATGTTGAAGAAGCCCTGAATCTCCTTCTGATGAAGATCCACAGTGATGAGATGGGTAAGACCTACACACACATACGTACGTACGTCAGACCTAACACAGTGTAGATGAACCGTTATCTCCAACACATTAGATTGAAACATAACGTGTTGTCTCACCTGCCCTGCACATCAGAGAGGCGATCAGCTTACAGACGATGGATCCCCGTTTCCTCATCTTACACTGTTTACTGTAGGGTAGGTACGGCAGCACGCCACACACACTCCTCGCACACGCCGTCACACACCCATACGCCATCACACACAGCTCCATCAGGCACCGGTTCACATCCCTGCACACACACACACACAGTTTACTGTTACAGTAACACAAATACACAGAGAGAGGGAGAGGTCCATTGATAGAAGAATTTGACTATTTACAGTAGTGACTAAAGTATTCCACCCTGAATCTGTAGAACTGGGTGAAATGTGTTAGAATCATAAGACTATAATCTATAATCTACTAAAACCCAGTATAAACTGACACCAGGTGTATCCTGTTATAAACTGACGGTGTACACCAGGTGTATCCTGTTATAAACTGACGGTGTACACCAGGTGTATCCTGTTATAAACTGACGGTGTACACCAGGTGTATCCTGTTATAAACTGACGGTGTACACCAGGTGTATCCAGTATAAACTGACACCAGGTGTATTCTGTTATAAACTGATGGTGTACACCAGGTGTATTCTGTTATAAACTGACACCAGGTGTATTCTGTTATAAACTGACACCAGGTGTATTCTATTATAAACTGATGGTGTACACCAGGTGTATTCTGTTATAAACTGACGGTGTACACCAGGTGTATCCTGTTATAAACTGACACCAGGTGTATCCTGTTATAAACTGACGGTGTACACCAGGTGTATCCAGTATAAACTGACACCAGGTGTATCCTGTTATAAACTGACACCAGGTGTATCCTGTTATAAACTGACTGTGTACACCAGGTGTATCCTGTTATAAACTGACACCAGGTGTATCCTGTTATAAACTGACGGTGTACACCAGGTGTATTCTGTTATAAACTGACACCAGGTGTATCCTGTTATAAACTGACGGTGTACACCAGGTGTATCCTGTTATAAACTGACACCAGGTGTCTCCTGTTATAAACTGACACCAGGTGTCTCCTGTTATAAACTGACACCAGGTGTATCCTGTTATAAACTGACGGTGTACACCAGGTGTATCCTGTTATAAACTGACGGTGTACACCAGGTGTATCCTGTTATAAACTGACACCAGGTGTATCCTGTTATAAACTGACACCAGGTGTATCTTGTATAAACTGATGGTGTACACCAGGTGTATCCTGTTCTAAACTGACGGTGTACACCAGGTGTATCCTGTTATAAACTGACACCAGGTGTATCCTGTTATAAACTGACACCAGGTGTATCCTGTTATAAACTGACGGTGTACACCAGGTGTATCCTGTTATAAACTGACGGTGTACACTAGGTGTATCCTGTTATAAACTGACGGTGTACACCAGGTGTATCCTGTT
>NW_027257993.1:22500-122500 GCF_045791955.1 Oncorhynchus clarkii lewisi | reverse complement strand
ATCAAGGCGTTTCTATCTGCAACAGCCCTGGTGTAAACTGGAACATCTGGAAGGTGGGTGTGGTCTATTGACTCACTCTGCGATCCTATTGGCCAGCTCCATACAAGAGGGTGAGGAGTTAGCGGAGAACAGGACCAATCGGTCCTTTAGTTTGTCTACATTGGTCTTAGCCCCTCCCTCTGGGGGCGTGGCCAACCCCTGTCTGGGCTGCCACACTTCAGTGAGACCTTCCTGGAAAACACAACATTATTACCACACAAATCACATTTAATTTGCCAAATACAACAGTGAAATGATTACTTACAAGCCCTTAACCAACAGTGCAGATTTAAGAAAACAGGGTTAGGAAAATAAATTAAAGTTTAAAAAAATATATATATATATTTTTTAAATCGCACAATAAAATAACAATGTGTCTACACAGTCTCGGGTTTTGCTCAGTGGGCGAAACACTGTCTTGAGTGGGTTTCAGTACCCAAGAGGTTACATTAGCAGACAACCATGAACCTGCTATAAAAACATTCACACAGAAACCCTAATCACTTCACCTCTGTGTCCAGTAGCTTCCTACTGTAGGTACCTGTCCTCCAAGTCATCCTCCGGGTATTTTGGATTCAGAACAGCAGAGTAACGACAACATGTAAGACGAAGATAAACTAGCTAGTACCATTAAGTAGTTAACTAACTAACTCACTCCTCTACAGCTTGGTCCTGGGCCCCCCTCCCCATGGGTGCACGTTTTGGTATTTACCCTAGTCCTGGGGCCCCCCTACCCCATGGTATTTACCCTAGTCCTGGGGCCCCCTTCCCCATGGTATTTACCCTAGCCACTACACAGCAGATTCAAATCATCAAAGCTTGATGATGAGTTGGTTAATTTGAATCTGCTGTGTCGTGCCTAGGGGCAGGGGCCCCAGGAGTTTGGTCTTCCGGTACCTTACCAGGTGGTTACCATGGTGACACCGGGGATGGGATCACCTGGCTGCTCAAGCACTTCCTGATAGCTAACGTTGTCTAGCAACAAACTAAGGAGTAAAAGTTATTACATACTAAACCACTTATATTTATAAATGTTTCAAAGTCTAAACTAACAAGAATATAACTAGCTACACTTTAATTGAGAGAGATTTTTTTTTAGGGGGTTTTAAGTTATCCAAGGTAAAAGCCGCTAGTTGTTGCTGACAGTTTCGTGATGAGCTGAACTCGTTACCGATTATTATCCCAGCGGTTTATCCCGTACTTCACCGTTTATAGTATTAGATGTGTCCAGGTTGCGATGCTTTGGGTCCTGACAGACAATATAAACAACGTGGTTATCGAATTAAATCTCTCACCAGTTTGCTTTCGGTGTCCAGTATAAAAAACGTATTAATTGTTCTTTCCAAATCAACAAGTCAACACTGGAGACATGAGTTGTGTTGACAGCTGTTTAGTAGACAGACACGAGTAGCACCGTCACCCAGCGGCAGAGTTGAACCTCCCACGTTTTATCCTCTCCACCTGAAGTCTTTCTGTTTTCACAAGAAACGTATTTTATTTTTTTACAGAGATGTTGTGTGAGAAATGATCAGCAATATTTTAACTCTGGTTTTATCCGTACTAGTGTAGAATTTGTTTTATTATTCTGCTGCTCAAACTAACTTGGTCCGACCGGATACGGAAGCACCCCCTCCGGAACATGAATATCTGGATCAGAGAGTTTCTAAACCAAGAGGTGCAATATTTTGAGACTTCCGGGAACACTTGTGAAATAGATCAATGAGAGAAATGAACAATTCTTCCTTATTAGTTGTTAGTTTTCCTTAAATCTAAAAGGCACAATCTAGATTCAAGCCAATGTTTTAAGTAGTTGAACATGTTATTACTCCAACTTCGTGAAAAATGACAAATTGACACGTTTTCATTTTCGGCAGAAACAACTTTAAATCACAAAAGTGTGGACATTGATTTTTGACTGGCTGCACATGCGCAGTTTGGCGTGTCGTCGCCATAACAGCGCCTACAAATGGAATTGGTTGATTTCTATTGGACAAGCAGCTTAGGCTTTGTCTGGATCATCCAATCACAAGCGAGAAAACAACATTAACCCGGAAATAGTTAACCCAAAGAGTTTACCGCGAAATTGAGCAGACAGACGGGGACGGGAGAAGACAAAAACGAACAAACACGGAACCGACTGAAAAAGTAGTATTGCATAGATATTATTATCATATTATACACCTCGGCTGTCCGGTACATACCGGTCAACTTGACTGACTACTAATGGACGAGTATGACGAGATGTTCGGGATAGAGGACGAGTATGAACAACAGTTCGCTGATGAGCTGGAGGTCCTGGCTGAGATGGACTGTGAGTTGTAGCCTAGCTAGATGGATAAAAGTTAGTCTGGTCAAGATACAAAAAAATATCCAAAAGTCTTCTTATTAAACCGACTTTTCCAAGCGCGGGTCGATTAGTTTGTTTCTCACCTGGGCGTCAGGTGATAACTCAGAACGGGCAGTAGGCTATAGCAGTGTTTTGAAAAGTCGCTTTATAGGGTCGTCAATAGTTCAAAATGTATTTGTCACATGAGCCGAGTACAACAGGTGTAGTAGACCTCACAGTGAAATGATGAATACAACAGGTGTAGTAGACCTCACAGTGAAATGATGAATACAACAGGTGTAGTAGACCTCACAGTGAAATGCTGAATACAACAGGTGTAGTAGACCTTACAGTGAAATGATGAATACAACAGGTGTAGTAGACCTCACAGTGAAATGCTGAATACAACAGGTGTAGTAGACCTCACAGTGAAATGCTGAATACAACAGGTGTAGTAGACCTCACAGTGAAATGCTGAATACAACAGGTGGAGTAGACCTCACAGTGAAATGATGAATACAACAGGTGTAGTAGACCTCACAGTGAAATGATGAATACAACAGGTGTAGTAGACCTCACAGTGAAATGCTGAATACAACAGGTGTAGTAGACCTCACAGTGAAATGCTGAATACAGCAGGTGTAGTCTTTACAGTGAAATGCTTACTAACGAGCTCTTAGTTAAAAGTAGGAACAGATGTAGTAGTTCTCTAGGAACAGAAGGAGAAAATAGTGAGACAGTGGCGACCCGTTTTTAGCCGTTATTTTGGCATTAACATGTTAGAAACAATGTAAAAAAATCATCCCACATCTCCATGTTACATGTCTTGGTTAGGGTTCCCATGTCTCCATGTTACAGGTCTTGGTTAGGGTTCCCATGTCTCCATGTTACAGCTCTTGGTTAGGGTTCCCATGTCTCCATGTTACAGGTCTTGGTTAGGGTTCCCATGTCTCCATGTTACAGCTCTTGGTTAGGTTTCCCATGTCTCCATGTTACAGATCTTGGTTAGGGTTCCCATGTCTCCATGTTACAGGTCTTGGTTAGGGTTCCCATGTCTCCATGTTACAGGTCTTGTGGTTAGGGTTCCCATGTCTCCATGTTACAGGTCTTGGTTAGGGTTCCCATGTCTCCATGTTACAGGTCTTGGTTAGGGTTCCCATGTCTCCATGTTACAGGTCTTGGTTAGGGTTCCCACATCTCCATGTTACAGGTCTTGGTTAGGGTTCCCATGTCTCCATGTTACAGGTCTTGGTTAGGGTTCCCACATCTCCATGTTACAGGTCTTGTGGTTAGGGTTCCCATGTCTCCATGTTACAGGTCTTGGTTAGGGTTCCCATGTCTCCATGTTACAGGTCTTGGTTAGGGTTCCCATGTCTCCATGTTACAGGTCTTGGTTAGGGTTCCCACATCTCCATGTTACAGGTCTTGGTTAGGGTTCCCCCTCGGCCATGTTACAGGTCTTGATTAGGGTTCCCACACGGCCATGTTACAGGTCTTGGTTAGGGTTCCCCCTCGGCCATGTTACAGGTCTTGATTAGGGTTCCCACCCGGCCATGTTACAGGTCTTGGTTAGGGTTCCCCCTCGGCCATGTTACAGGTGACCACCTCTGCTACCTATCTATCTGCACCTGTGTGTAATTTGAGGATGCCAGAAAAGTGTTGTCACTAAAAAATACTGTCGGCTACACAACTAGTCTGATGTCTCTCTCTCTCTGTGTGTTTGTCTCTGTGTGTGTGCATTCTGATATGTGTGTGTGTGTGTGTGTCTCTCTGTGTGTGTATTCTGATGTGTGTGTGTGTGTCTCTCTGTGTGTGTTTGTGTATTCTGATGTGTGTGTGTCTCTGTGTGTGTGTGTGTGTCTGTGTGTGTGTGTGTCTGTGTGTGTGTCTCTCTCTGTGTGTGTATTCTGATGTGTGTGTGTGTGTGTCTCTCTGTGTGTGTGTGTATTCTAATGTGTGTGTGTGTCTCTCTGTGTGTGTATTCTGATGTGTGTGTGTGTGTGTGTGTGTGTCTCTCTGTGTGTGTATTCTGATGTGTGTGTGTGTGTCTCTCTGTGTGGTCAGTTAATCCAGCTCCTTCCACTAAGCGGTCAGAGTTCCGGAAGCAGAAGCCTCAGTCGTTCCAGGAAGCCATCACCGCTGGTGACCAGCCACTCAGGAGCCAATCACAGGCATCGTCAAAACGGAGCCTCGGCCAATTGGAAGGCCCGTCTGTGCCGTGTGACGGAGAGGACATAGAACACCTGCTGGCGGACGAGCCAATCAGTGAGTAGCTCTTCCCTCTTCTCTGCCGTTAGTGTGATGACGTGAGGGAGAGAGAGAGTACTGTGGTGTCTCTTGTCGTTGATGTATTTGTATCCGTGTGTAGCTCCCAAGGCTAAGCGTCTGAGGCAGGATGTGGCTAAGAAGCTGTTTGAGGTGTCTCAGGTTGATGACATCACCCCCCCGTCGTCTCCAGAGGAGTTCCATCGAACCCCGAGCAGCAGGTAGGATCATAGGTCATACTGGAACCAGCTGACCAGCCCTCTAATAACCCACTAGTACATCAACTAGAACCAGCCCTCTAATAACCCACAAGTACATCAACTAGAACCAGCCCTCTAATAACCCACTAGTACATCTACTAGAACCATCCATCTAATAACCCACTAGTACATCAACTAGAACCAGCCCTCTAATAACCCACTAGTACATCAACTAGAACCAGCCCTCTAATAACCCACTAGTACATCAACTAGAACCAGCTGACCAGCCCTCTAATAACCCGCTAGTACATCAACTAGAACCAGCTGACCAGCCCTCTAATAACCCACTAGTACATCAACTAGAACCAGCCCTCTAATAACCCACAAGTACATCAACTAGAACCAGCCCTCTAATAACCCACTAGTACATCTACTAGAACCATCCATCTAATAACCCACTAGTACATCAACTAGAACCAGCCCTCTAATAACCCACTAGTACATCAACTAGAACCAGCCCTCTAATAACCCACTAGTACATCAACTAGAACCAGCTGACCAGCCCTCTAATAACCCGCTAGTACATCAACTAGAACCAGCTGACCAGCCCTCTAATAACCCACTAGTACATCAACTAGAACCAGCCCTCTAATAACCCACTAGTACATCAACTAGAACCAGCCCTCTAATAACCCACTAGTACATCAACTAGAACCAGCTGACCAGCCCTCTAATAACCCACTAGTACATCAACTAGAACCAGCTGACCAGCCCTCTAATAACCCGCTAGTACATCAACTAGAACCAGCCCTCTAATAACCCACTAGTACATCAACTAGATCCAGCTGATCACCCCTCTAATAACCCACTAGTACATCAAGTAGAACCAGCTGACCAGCCTTCTAATAACCCACTAGTACGTCAACTAGATCCAACCGTCTAATAACCCACTAGTACATCAACTAGAACCAGCTGACCAGCCCTCTAATAACCCGCTAGTACATCAACTAGAACCAGCTGACCAGCCCTCTAATAACCCACTAGTACATCAACTAGAACCAGCCCTGTAATAACCCACTAGTACATCAACTAGAACCAGCCCTCTAATAACCCACTAGTACATCAACTAGAACCAGCCCTCTAATAACCCACTAGTACATCAACTAGAACCCGCCCTCTAATAACCCACAAGTACATCAACTAGAACCAGCTGACCAGCCCTCTAATAACCCACTAGTACATCAACTAGAACCAGCCCTGTAATAACCCACTAGTACATCAACTAGAACCAGCCCTCTAATAACCCGCTAGTACATCAACTAGAACCAGCTCTCTAATAACCCACTAGTACATCAACTAGAACCAGCTGACCAGCCCTCTAATAACCCGCTAGTACATTAACTAGAACCAGCTGACCAGCCCTCTAATAACCCGCTAGTACATCAACTAAAACCAGCTCTCTAATAACCCACTAGTACATTAACTAGAACCAGCTTACCAGCCCTCTAATAACCCACTAGTACATCAACTAGAACCAGCCCTCTAATAACCCACTAGTACATCAACTAGAACCAGCTGACCAGCCCTCTAATAACCCACTAGTACATCAACTAGAACCAGCCCTCTAATAACCCACTAGTACATCAACTAGAACCAGCTCTCTAATAACCCACTAGTACATCAACTAGAACCAGCTGACCAGCCCTCTAATAACCCACTAGTACATCAAGTAGAACCAGCTGACCAGCCTTCTAATAACCTACTAGTACGTCAACTAGATCCAACCCTCTAATAACCCACTAGTACATTAACTAGAACCAGCTGACCAGCCCTCTAATAACCCACTAGTACATCAACTAGAACCAGCCCTCTAATAACCCACTAGTACATCAACTAGAACCAGCTGACCAGCCCTCTAATAACCCACTAGTACATACACTAGAACCAGCCCTCTAATAACCCACTAGTACATCAACTAGAACCAGCTGACCAGCCCTCTAATAACCCACTAGTACATACACTAGAACCAGCCCTCTAATAACCCACAAGTACATCAACTAGAACCAGCTGACCAGCCCTCTAATAACCCGCTAGTGCATCAACTAGAACCAGCTCTCTAATAACCCACTAGTACATCAACTAGAACCAGCTGACCAGCCCTCTAATAACCCACTAGTACATCAACTAGAACCAGCCCTCTAATAACCCACTAGTACATCAACTAGAACCAGCTGACCAGCTCTCTAATAACCCACTAGTACATGAACTAGAACCAGCTGACCAGCCCTCTAATAACCCCCTAGTACATCAACTAGAACCAACCCTCTAATAACCCACTAGTACATCAACTAGAACCAGCCCTCTCATAACCCACTAGTACATCAACTAGAACCAGCTGACCAGCCCTCTAATAACCCACTAGTACATCAACTAGAACCAGCTGACCAGCCCTCTAATAACCCGCTAGTACATCAACTAGAACCAGCCCTCTAATAACCCACTAGTACATCAACTAGATCCAGCTGATCACCCCTCTAATAACCCACTAGTACATCAAGTAGAACCAGCTAACCAGCCTTCTAATAACCCACTAGTACGTTAACTAGATCCAACCGTCTAATAACCCACTAGTACATTAACTAGAACCAGCTGACCATCCCTCTAATAACCCACTAGTACATCAACTAGAACCAGCTGACCAGCCCTCTAATAACCCACTAGTACATCAACTAGAACCAGCCCTGTAATAACCCACTAGTACATCAACTAGAACCAGCCCTCTAATAACCCACTAGTACATCAACTAGAACCAGCCCTCTAATAACCCACTAGTACATCAACTAGAACCCGCCCTCTAATAACCCACAAGTACATCAACTAGAACCAGCTGACCAGCCCTCTAATAACCCACTAGTACATCAACTAGAACCAGCCCTGTAATAACCCACTAGTACATCAACTAGAACCAGCTGACCAGCCCTCTAATAACCCACTAGTACATTAACTAGAACCAGCTTACCAGCCCTCTAATAACCCACTAGTACATCAACTAGAACCAGCCCTCTAATAACCCACTAGTACATCAACTAGAACCAGCTGACCAGCCCTCTAATAACCCACTAGTACATCAACTAGAACCAGCCCTCTAATAACCCACTAGTACATCAACTAGAACCAGCTCTCTAATAACCCACTAGTACATCAACTAGAACCAGCTGACCAGCCCTCTAATAACCCACTAGTACATCAAGTAGAACCAGCTGACCAGCCTTCTAATAACCTACTAGTACGTCAACTAGATCCAACCCTCTAATAACCCACTAGTACATTAACTAGAACCAGCTGACCAGCCCTCTAATAACCCACTAGTACATCAACTAGAACCAGCCCTCTAATAACCCACTAGTACATCAACTAGAACCAGCTGACCAGCCCTCTAATAACCCACTAGTACATACACTAGAACCAGCCCTCTAATAACCCACTAGTACATCAACTAGAACCAGCTGACCAGCCCTCTAATAACCCACAAGTACATCAACTAGAACCAGCTGACCAGCCCTCTAATAACCCGCTAGTACATCAACTAGAACCAGCTCTCTAATAGCCCACTAGTACATCAACTAGAACCAGCTGACCAGCCCTCTAATAACCCACTAGTACATCAACTAGAACCAGCTGACCAGCCCTCTAATAACCCACTAGTACATCAACTAGAACCAGCCCTCTAATAACCCACTAGTACATCAACTAGAACCAGCTCTCTAATAACCCACTAGTACATCAACTAGAACCAGCTGACCAGCCCTCTAATAACCCACTAGTACATCAAGTAGAACCAGCTGACCAGCCTTATAATAACCTACTAGTACGTCAACTAGATCCAACCCTCTAATAACCCACTAGTACATCAACTAGAACCAGCTGACCAGCCCTCTAATAAACTTCTAGTACATCAACTAGAACCAGCCCTCTAATAACCCACTAGTACATAAACTAGAACCAGCCCTTTAATAACCCTCTAGTACATCAAATAGAACCAGCCCTCTAATAACCCTCTAGTACATCAACTGGAACCAGCTGACTAGCCCTCTAATAACCCACTAGTACATCAACTAGAACCAGCTCTCTAATAACCCACTAGTACATCAACTAGAACCAGCCCTCTAATAACCCACTAGTACATCAACTAGAACCAGCTGACCAGCCCTCTAATAACCTGCTATTACATCAACTAGAACCAGCCCTCTAATAACCCACTAGTACATCAACTAGAACCAGCTGACCAGGCCTCTAATAACCCACTAGTACATCAACTAGACCCAGCCCTCTAATAACCCACTAGTACATCAACTAGAACCAGCTGACCAGCCCTCTAATTACCCACTAGTACATCAACTAGAACCAGCTGACCAGCCCTCTAATAACCCTCTAGTACATCAACTAGAACCAGCCCTCTAATAACCCTCTAGTACATCAACTAGAACCAGCTGACCAGCCCTCTAATAACCCGCTAGTACATCAACTAGAACCAGCTGACCAGCCCTCTAATAACCCACTAGTACATCAACTAGAACCAGCCCTCTAATAACCCACAAGTACATCAACTAGAACCAGCCCTCTAATAACCCACTAGTACATCTACTAGAACCATCCATCTAATAACCCACTAGTACATCAACTAGAACCAGCCCTCTAATAACCCACTAGTACATCAACTAGAACCAGCCCTCTAATAACCCACTAGTACATCAACTAGAACCAGCTGACCAGCCCTCTAATAACCCGCTAGTACATCAACTAGAACCAGCTGACCAGCCCTCTAATAACCCACTAGTACATCAACTAGAACCAGCCCTCTAATAACCCACTAGTACATCAACTAGAACCAGCTGACCAGCCCTCTAATAACCCACTAGTACATACACTAGAACCAGCCCTCTAATAACCCACTAGTACATCAACTAGAACCAGCTGACCAGCCCTCTAATAACCCACAAGTACATCAACTAGAACCAGCTGACCAGCCCTCTAATAACCCGCTAGTACATCAACTAGAACCAGCTCTCTAATAACCCACTAGTACATCAACTAGAACCAGCTGACCAGCCCTCTAATAACCCACTAGTACATCAACTAGAACCAGCCCTCTAATAACCCACTAGTACATCAACTAGAACCAGCTGACCAGCTCTCTAATAACCCACTAGTACATGAACTAGAACCAGCTGACCAGCCCTCTAATAACCCCCTAGTACATCAACTAGAACCAACCCTCTAATAACCCACTAGTACATCAACTAGAACCAGCCCTCTCATAACCCACTAGTACATCAACTAGAACCAGCTGACCAGCCCTCTAATAACCCACTAGTACATCAACTAGAACCAGCTGACCAGCCCTCTAATAACCCGCTAGTACATCAACTAGAACCAGCCCTCTAATAACCCACTAGTACATCAACTAGATCCAGCTGATCACCCCTCTAATAACCCACTAGTACATCAAGTAGAACCAGCTGACCAGCCTTCTAATAACCCACTAGTACGTTAACTAGATCCAACCGTCTAATAACCCACTAGTACATTAACTAGAACCAGCTGACCATCCCTCTAATAACCCACTAGTACATCAACTAGAACCAGCTGACCAGCCCTCTAATAACCCACTAGTACATCAACTAGAACCAGCCCTGTAATAACCCACTAGTACATCAACTAGAACCAGCCCTCTAATAACCCACTAGTACATCAACTAGAACCAGCCCTCTAATAACCCACTAGTACATCAACTAGAACCCGCCCTCTAATAACCCACAAGTACATCAACTAGAACCAGCTGACCAGCCCTCTAATAACCCACTAGTACATCAACTAGAACCAGCCCTGTAATAACCCACTAGTACATCAACTAGAACCAGCTGACCAGCCCTCTAATAACCCACTAGTACATTAACTAGAACCAGCTTACCAGCCCTCTAATAACCCACTAGTACATCAACTAGAACCAGCCCTCTAATAACCCACTAGTACATCAACTAGAACCAGCTGACCAGCCCTCTAATAACCCACTAGTACATCAACTAGAACCAGCCCTCTAATAACCCACTAGTACATCAACTAGAACCAGCTCTCTAATAACCCACTAGTACATCAACTAGAACCAGCTGACCAGCCCTCTAATAACCCACTAGTACATCAAGTAGAACCAGCTGACCAGCCTTCTAATAACCTACTAGTACGTCAACTAGATCCAACCCTCTAATAACCCACTAGTACATTAACTAGAACCAGCTGACCAGCCCTCTAATAACCCACTAGTACATCAACTAGAACCAGCCCTCTAATAACCCACTAGTACATCAACTAGAACCAGCTGACCAGCCCTCTAATAACCCACTAGTACATACACTAGAACCAGCCCTCTAATAACCCACTAGTACATCAACTAGAACCAGCTGACCAGCCCTCTAATAACCCACAAGTACATCAACTAGAACCAGCTGACCAGCCCTCTAATAACCCGCTAGTACATCAACTAGAACCAGCTCTCTAATAACCCACTAGTACATCAACTAGAACCAGCTGACCAGCCCTCTAATAACCCACTAGTACATCAACTAGAACCAGCTGACCAGCCCTCTAATAACCCACTAGTACATCAACTAGAACCAGCCCTCTAATAACCCACTAGTACATCAACTAGAACCAGCTCTCTAATAACCCACTAGTACATCAACTAGAACCAGCTGACCAGCCCTCTAATAACCCACTAGTACATCAAGTAGAACCAGCTGACCAGCCTTCTAATAACCTACTAGTACGTCAACTAGATCCAACCCTCTAATAACCCACTAGTACATTAACTAGAACCAGCTGACCAGCCCTCTAATAACCCACTAGTACATCAACTAGAACCAGCCCTCTAATAACCCACTAGTACATCAACTAGAACCAGCTGACCAGCCCTCTAATAACCCACTAGTACATACACTAGAACCAGCCCTCTAATAACCCACTAGTACATCAACTAGAACCAGCTGACCAGCCCTCTAATAACCCACAAGTACATCAACTAGAACCAGCTGACCAGCCCTCTAATAACCCGCTAGTACATCAACTAGAACCAGCTCTCTAATAACCCACTAGTACATCAACTAGAACCAGCTGACCAGCCCTCTAATAACCCACTAGTACATCAACTAGAACCAGCTGACCAGCCCTCTAATAACCCACTAGTACATCAACTAGAACCAGCCCTCTAATAACCCACTAGTACATCAACTAGAACCAGCTCTCTAATAACCCACTAGTACATCAACTAGAACCAGCTGACCAGCCCTCTAATAACCCACTAGTACATCAAGTAGAACCAGCTGACCAGCCTTCTAATAACCTACTAGTACGTCAACTAGATCCAACCCTCTAATAACCCACTAGTACATCAACTAGAACCAGCTGACCAGCCCTCTAATAAACTTCTAGTACATCAACTAGAACCAGCCCTCTAATAACCCACTAGTACATAAACTAGAACCAGCCCTTTAATAACCCTCTAGTACATCAAATAGAACCAGCCCTCTAATAACCCTCTAGTACATCAACTGGAACCAGCTGACTAGCCCTCTAATAACCCACTAGTACATCAACTAGAACCAGCTGACCAGCCCTCTAATAACCCACTAGTACATCAACTAGAACCAGCTCTCTAATAACCCACTAGTACATCAACTAGAACCAGCCCTCTAATAACCCACTAGTACATCAACTAGAACCAGCTGACCAGCCCTCTAATAACCCACTAGTACATCAACTAGACCCAGCCCTCTAATCACCCACTAGTACATCAACTAGAACCAGCTGACCAGCCCTCTAATTACCCACTAGTACATCAACTAGAACCAGCTGACCAGCCCTCTAATAACCCTCTAGTACATCAACTAGAACCAGCCCTCTAATAACCCTCTAGTACATCAACTAGAACCAGCTGACCAGCCCTCTAATAACCCGCTAGTACATCAACTAGAACCAGCTGACCAGCCCTCTAATAACCCACTAGTACATCAACTAGAACCAGCCCTCTAATAACCCACAAGTACATCAACTAGAACCAGCCCTCTAATAACCCACTAGTACATCTACTAGAACCATCCATCTAATAACCCACTAGTACATCAACTAGAACCAGCCCTCTAATAACCCACTAGTACATCAACTAGAACCAGCCCTCTAATAACCCACTAGTACATCAACTAGAACCAGCTGACCAGCCCTCTAATAACCCGCTAGTACATCAACTAGAACCAGCTGACCAGCCCTCTAATAACCCACTAGTACATCAACTAGAACCAGCCCTCTAATAACCCACTAGTACATCAACTAGAACCAGCCCTCTAATAACCCACTAGTACATCAACTAGAACCAGCTGACCAGCCCTCTAATAACCCACTAGTACATCAACTAGAACCAGCTGACCAGCCCTCTAATAACCCGCTAGTACATCAACTAGAACCAGCCCTCTAATAACCCACTAGTACATCAACTAGATCCAGCTGATCACCCCTCTAATAACCCGCTAGTACATCAAGTAGAACCAGCTGACCAGCCTTCTAATAACCCACTAGTACGTCAACTAGATCCAACCGTCTAATAACCCACTAGTACATCAACTAGAACCAGCTGACCAGCCCTCTAATAACCCACTAGTACATCAACTAGAACCAGCCCTGTAATAACCCACTAGTACATCAACTAGAACCAGCCCTCTAATAACCCACTAGTACATCAACTAGAACCAGCCCTCTAATAACCCACTAGTACATCAACTAGAACCCGCCCTCTAATAACCCACAAGTACATCAACTAGAACCAGCTGACCAGCCCTCTAATAACCCACTAGTACATCAACTAGAACCAGCCCTGTAATAACCCACTAGTACATCAACTAGAACCAGCTCTCTAATAACCCACTAGTACATCAACTAGAACCAGCTGACCAGCCCTCTAATAACCCGCTAGTACATTAACTAGAACCAGCTGACCAGCCCTCTAATAACCCGCTAGTACATCAACTAAAACCAGCTCTCTAATAACCCACTAGTACATTAACTAGAACCAGCTTACCAGCCCTCTAATAACCCACTAGTACATCAACTAGAACCAGCCCTCTAATAACCCACTAGTACATCAACTAGAACCAGCTGACCAGCCCTCTAATAACCCGCTAGTACATCAAGTAGAACCAGCTGACCAGCCTTCTAATAACCTACTAGTACGTCAACTAGATCCAACCCTCTAATATCCCACTAGTACATTAACTAGAACCAGCTGACCAGCCCTCTAATAACCCACTAGTACATCAACTAGAACCAGCCCTCTAATAACCCACTAGTACATCAACTAGAACCAGCTGACCAGCCCTCTAATAACCCACTAGTACATACACTAGAACCAGCCCTCTAATAACCCACTAGTACATCAACTAGAACCAGCTGACCAGCCCTCTAATAACCCACAAGTACATCAACTAGAACCAGCTGACCAGCCCTCTAATAACCCGCTAGTACATCAACTAGAACCAGCTCTCTAATAACCCACTAGTACATCAACTAGAACCAGCTGACCAGCCCTCTAATAACCCACTAGTACATCAACTAGAACCAGCCCTCTAATAACCCACTAGTACATCAACTAGAACCAGGTGACCAGCTCTCTAATAACCCACTAGTACATGAACTAGAACCAGCTGACCAGCCCTCTAATAACCCCCTAGTACATCAACTAGAACCAACCCTCTAATAACCCACTAGTACATCAACTAGAACCAGCCCTCTCATAACCCACTAGTACATCAACTAGAACCAGCTGACCAGCCCTCTAATAACCCACTAGTACATCAACTAGAACCAGCTGACCAGCCCTCTAATAACCCGCTAGTACATCAACTAGAACCAGCCCTCTAATAACCCACTAGTACATCAACTAGATCCAGCTGATCACCCCTCTAATAACCCACTAGTACATCAAGTAGAACCAGCTGACCAGCCTTCTAATAACCCACTAGTACGTCAACTAGATCCAACCGTCTAATAACCCACTAGTACATTAACTAGAACCAGCTGACCACCCCTCTAATAACCCACTAGTACATCAACTAGAACCAGCTGACCAGCCCTCTAATAACCCACTAGTACATCAACTAGAACCAGCCCTGTAATAACCCACTAGTACATCAACTAGAACCAGCCCTCTAATAACCCACTAGTACATCAACTAGAACCCGCCCTCTAATAACCCACAAGTACATCAACTAGAACCAGCTGACCAGCCCTCTAATAACCCACTAGTACATCAACTAGAACCAGCCCTGTAATAACCCACTAGTACATTAACTACAACCAGCTGACCAGCCCTCTAATAACCCACTAGTACATTAACTAGAACCAGCTTACCAGCCCTCTAATAACCCACTAGTACATCAACTAGAACCAGCCCTCTAATAACCCACTAGTACATCAACTAGAACCAGCTGACCAGCCCTCTAATAACCCACTAGTACATCAACTAGAACCAGCCCTCTAATAACCCACTAGTACATCAACTAGAACCAGCTCTCTAATAACCCACTAGTACATCAACTAGAACCAGCTGACCAGCCCTCTAATAACCCACTAGTACATCAAGTAGAACCAGCTGACCAGCCTTCTAATAACCTACTAGTACGTCAACTAGATCCAACCCTCTAATAACCCACTAGTACATTAACTAGAACCATCTGACCAGCCCTCTAATAACCCACTAGTACATCAACTAGAACCAGCCTTCTAATAACCCACTAGTACATCAACTAGAACCAGCTGACCAGCCCTCTAATAACCCACTAGTACATACACTAGAACCAGCCCTCTAATAACCCACTAGTACATCAACTAGAACCAGCTGACCAGCCCTCTAATAACCCACAAGTACATCAACTAGAACCAGCTGACCAGCCCTCTAATAACCCGCTAGTATATCAACTAGAACCAGCTCTCTAATAACCCACTAGTACATCAACTAGAACCAGCTGACCAGCCCTCTAATAACCCACTAGTACATCAACTAGAACCAGCTGACCAGCCCTCTAATAACCCACTAGTACATCAACTAGAACCAGCCCTCTAATAACCCACTAGTACATCAACTAGAACCAGCTCTCTAATAACCCACTAGTACATCAACTAGAACCAGCTGACCAGCCCTCTAATAACCCACTAGTACATCAAGTAGAACCAGCTGACCAGCCTTCTAATAACCTACTAGTACGTCAACTAGATCCAACCCTCTAATAACCCACTAGTACATCAACTAGAACCAGCTGACCAGCCCTCTAATAAACTTCTAGTACATCAACTAGAACCAGCCCTCTAATAACCCACTAGTACATAAACTAGAACCAGCCCTTTAATAACCCTCTAGTACATCAAATAGAACCAGCCCTCTAATAACCCTCTAGTACATCAACTGGAACCAGCTGACTAGCCCTCTAATAACCCACTAGTACATCAACTAGAACCAGCTGACCAGCCCTCTAATAACCCACTAGTACATCAACTAGAACCAGCTCTCTAATAACCCACTAGTACATCAACTAGAACCAGCCCTCTAATAACCCACTAGTACATCAACTAGAACCAGCTGACCAGCCCTCTAATAACCTGCTATTACATCAACTAGAACCAGCCCTCTAATAACCCACTAGTACATCAACTAGAACCAGCTGACCAGGCCTCTAATAACCCACTAGTACATCAACTAGACCCAGCCCTCTAATAACCCACTAGTACATCAACTAGAACCAGCTGACCAGCCCTCTAATTACCTACTAGTACATCAACTAGAACCAGCTGACCAGCCCTCTAATAACCCTCTAGTACATCAACTAGAACCAGCCCTCTAATAACCCTCTAGTACATCAACTAGAACCAGCTGACCAGCCCTCTAATAACCCACTAGTACATCAACTAGAACCAGCTGACCAGCCCTCTAATAACCCACTAGTACATCAACTAGAACCAGCCCTCTAATAACCCACTAGTACATCAACTAGAACCAGCTCTCTAATAACCCACTAGTACATCAACTAGAACCAGCTGACCAGCCCTCTAATAACCCACTAGTACATCAAGTAGAACCAGCTGACCAACCTTCTAATAACCTACTAGTACGTCAACTAGATCCAACCCTCTAATAACCCACTAGTACATCAACTAGAACCAGCTGACCAGCCCTCTAATAAACTTCTAGTACATCAACTAGAACCAGCCCTCTAATAACCCACTAGTACATAAACTAGAACCAGCCCTTTAATAACCCTCTAGTACATCAAATAGAACCAGTCCTCTAATAACCCTCTAGTACATCAACTGGAACCAGCTGACTAGCCCTCTAATAACCCACTAGTACATCAACTAGAACCAGCTGACCAGCCCTCTAATAACCCACTAGTACATCAACTAGAACCAGCTCTCTAATAACCCACTAGTACATCAACTAGAACCAGCCCTCTAATAACCCACTAGTACATCAACTAGAACCAGCTGACCAGCCCTCTAATAACCTGCTATTACATCAACTAGAACCAGCCCTCTAATAACCCACTAGTACATCAACTAGAACCAGCTGACCAGGCCTCTAATAACCCACTAGTACATCAACTAGACCCAGCCCTCTAATAACCCACTAGTACATCAACTAGAACCAGCTGACCAGCCCTCTAATTACCCACTAGTACATCAACTAGAACCAGCTGACCAGCCCTCTATTAACCCTTTAGTACATCAACTAGAACCAGCCCTCTAATAACCCTCTAGTACATCAACTGGAACCAGCTGACTAGCCCTCTAATAACCCACTAGTACATCAACTAGAACCAGCTGACCAGCCCTCTAATAACCCACTAGTACATCAACTAGAACCAGCTCTCTAATAACCCAATAGTACATCAACTAGAACCAGCCCTCTAATAACCCACTAGTACATCAACTAGAACCAGCTGACCAGCCCTCTAATTACCCACTAGTACATCAACTAGAACCAGCCCTCTAATAACCCACTAGTACATCAACTAGAACCAGCTGACCAGCCCTCTAATTACCCACTAGTACATCAACTAGTACCAGCCCTCTAATAACCCCCTAGTACATCAACTAGAACCAGCTGACCAGCCCTCTAATAACCCACTAGTACATCAACTAGAACCAGCTCTCTAATAACCCACTAGTACATCAACTAGAACCAGCTGACCAGCCCTCTAATAACCCACTAGTACATGAACTAGAACCAGATCTCTAATAACCCACTAGTACATCAACTAGATCCAGCCCTCTAATAACCCACTAGTACATCAACTAGAACCATCTGACCAGCCCTCTAATAACCCACTAGTACATCAACTAGAACCAGCCCTGTAATAACCCACTAGAACCAGCTGACCAGCCCTCTAATAACCCACTAGTACATGAACTAGAACCAGATCTCTAATAACCCACTAGTACATCAACTAGATCCAGCCCTCTAATAACCCACTAGTACATCAACTAGAACCATCTGACCAGCCCTCTAATAACCCACTAGTACATCAACTAGAACCAGCCCTCTAATAACCCACAAGTACATCAACTAGAACCAGCTGACCAGCCCTCTAATAACCCACTAGTACATAAACTAGAACCAGCCCTTTAATAACCCTCTAGTACATCAAATAGAACCAGCCCTCTAATAACCCTCTAGTACATCAACTGGAACCAGCTGACTAGCCCTCTAATAACCCACTAGTACATCAACTAGAACCAGCTGACCAGCCCTCTAATAACCCACTAGTACATCAACTAGAACCAGCTCTCTAATAACCCACTAGTACATCAACTAGAACCAGCCCTCTAATAACCCACTAGTACATCAACTAGAACCAGCTGACCAGCCCTCTAATAACCTGCTATTACATCAACTAGAACCAGCCCTCTAATAACCCACTAGTACATCAACTAGAACCAGCTGACCAGGCCTCTAATAACCCACTAGTACATCAACTAGACCCAGCCCTCTAATAACCCACTAGTACATCAACTAGAACCATCTGACCAGCCCTCTAATAACCCACTAGTACATCAACTAGAACCAGCCCTGTAATAACCCACTAGAACCAGCTGACCAGCCCTCTAATAACCCACTAGTACATCAACTAGAACCAGCCCTCTAATAACCCACAAGTACATCAACTAGAACCAGCTGACCAGCCCTCTAATAACCCACAAGTACATCAACTAGAACCAGCCCTCTAATAACCCACTAGTACATCAACTAGAACCAGCCCTCTAATAACCCACTAGTACATCAACTAGAACCAGCCCTTTAATAACCCACTAGTATGTCAACTAGAACCAGCTCTCTAATAACCCACTAGTACATCAACTAGAACCAGCTGACCAGCCCTCTAATAACCCACTAGTACATCAAGTAGAACCAGCTGACCAGCCTTCTAATAACCCACTAGTACGTCAACTAGATCCAACCCTCTAATAACCCACTAGTACATCAACTAGAACCAGCACTCTAATAACCCACTAGTACATCAACTAGAACCAGCCCTCTAATAACCCTCTAGTACATCAACTAGAACCAGCTGACCAGCCCTCTAATAACCCACTAGTACATCAACTAGAACCAGCCCTCTAATAACCCACTAGTACATCAACTAGAACCAGCTGACCAGCCCTCTAATTACCCATTAGTACATCAACTAGAACCAGCTCTCTAATAACCCACTAGTACATCAACTAGACCCAGCCCTCTAATAACCCACTAGTACATCAACTAGAACCAGCTGACCAGCCCTCTAATTACCCACTAGTACATCAACTAGAACCAGCTGACCAGCCCTCTATTAACCCTCTAGTACATCAACTAGAACCAGCCCTCTAATAACCCTCTAGTACATCAACTGGAACCAGCTGACTAGCCCTCTAATAACCCACTAGTACATCAACTAGAACCAGCTGACCAGCCCTCTAATAACCCACTAGTACATCAACTAGAACCAGCTCTCTAATAACCCACTAGTACATCAACTAGAACCAGCCCTCTAATAACCCACTAGTACATCAACTAGAACCAGCTGACCAGCCCTCTAATAACCTGCTATTACATCAACTAGAACCAGCCCTCTAATAACCCACTAGTACATCAACTAGAACCAGCTGACCAGGCCTCTAATAACCCACTAGTACATCAACTAGACCCAGCCCTCTAATAACCCACTAGTACATCAACTAGAACCAGCTGACCAGCCCTCTAATTACCCACTAGTACATCAACTAGAACCAGCTGACCAGCCCTCTATTAACCCTCTAGTACATCAACTAGAACCAGCCCTCTAATAACCCTCTAGTACATCAACTGGAACCAGCTGACTAGCCCTCTAATAACCCACTAGTACATCAACTAGAACCAGCTGACCAGCCCTCTAATAACCCACTAGTACATCAACTAGAACCAGCTCTCTAATAACCCAATAGTACATAAACTAGAACCAGCCCTCTAATAACCCACTAGTACATCAACTAGAACCAGCTGACCAGCCCTCTAATTACCCACTAGTACATCAACTAGAACCAGCCCTCTAATAACCCACTAGTACATCAACTAGAACCAGCTGACCAGCCCTCTAATTACCCACTAGTACATCAACTAGTACCAGCCCTCTAATAACCCCCTAGTACATCAACTAGAACCAGCTGACCAGCCCTCTAATAACCCACTAGTACATCAACTAGAACCAGCTCTCTAATAACCCACTAGTACATCAACTAGAACCAGCTGACCAGCCCTCTAATAACCCACTAGTACATGAACTAGAACCAGCTCTCTAATAACCCACTAGTACATCAACTAGATCCAGCCCTCTAATAACCCACTAGTACATCAACTAGAACCATCTGACCAGCCCTCTAATAACCCACTAGTACATCAACTAGAACCAGCCCTGTAATAACCCACTAGAACCAGCTGACCAGCCCTCTAATAACCCACTAGTACATCAACTAGAACCAGCCCTCTAATAACCCACAAGTACATCAACTAGAACCAGCTGACCAGCCCTCTAATAACCCACAAGTACATCAACTAGAACCAGCCCTCTAATAACCCACTAGTACATCAACTAGAACCAGCCCTCTAATAACCCACTAGTACATCAACTAGAACCAGCCCTTTAATAACCCACTAGTATGTCAACTAGAACCAGCTCTCTAATAACCCACTAGTACATCAACTAGAACCAGCTGACCAGCCCTCTAATAACCCACTAGTACATCAAGTAGAACCAGCTGACCAGCCTTCTAATAACCCACTAGTACGTCAACTAGATCCAACCCTCTAATAACCCACTAGTACATCAACTAGAACCAGCACTCTAATAACCCACTAGTACATCAACTAGAACCAGCCCTCTAATAACCCTCTAGTACATCAACTAGAACCAGCTGACCAGCCCTCTAATAACCCACTAGTACATCAACTAGAACCAGCCCTCTAATAACCCACTAGTACATCAACTAGAACCAACCCTCTAATAACCCACTAGTACATCAACTAGAACCAGCCCTCTAATAAACCTCTAGTACATCAACTAGAACCAGCTGACCAGCCCTCTAATAACCCACTAGTACATCAACTAGACCCAGCCCTCTAATAACCCACTAGTACATCAACTAGAACCAGCCCTCTAATAACCCACTAGTACATCAACTAGAACCAGCTGAACAGCCCTCTAATAACCAACTAGTACATCAACTAGAACCAGCCCTCTAATAAACCTCTAGTACATCAACTAGAACCAGCTGACCAGCCCTCTAATAACCCACTAGTACATCAACTAGACCCAGCCCTCTAATAACCCACTAGTACATCAACTAGAACCAGCCCTCTAATAACCCACTAGTACATCAACTAGAACCAGCTGAACAGCCCTCTAATAACCCACTAGTACATCAACTAGAACCATCTGACCAGCCCTCTAATAACCCACTAGTACATCAACTAGAACCAGCCCTGTAATAACCCACTAGAACCAGCTGACCAGCCCTCTAATAACCCACTAGTACATCAACTAGAACCAGCCCTCTAATAACCCACAAGTACATCAACTAGAACCAGCTGACCAGCCCTCTAATAACCCACAAGTACATCAACTAGAACCAGCCCTCTAATAACCCACTAGTACATCAACTAGAACCAGCCCTCTAATAACCCACTAGTACATCAACTAGAACCATCCCTTTAATAACCCACTAGTATGTCAACTAGAACCAGCTCTCTAATAACCCACTAGTACATCAACTAGAACCAGCTGACCAGCCCTCTAATAACCCACTAGTACATCAAGTAGAACCAGCTGACCAGCCTTCTAATAACCCACTAGTACGTCAACTAGATCCAACCCTCTAATAACCCACTAGTACATCAACTAGAACCAGCACTCTAATAACCCACTAGTACATCAACTAGAACCAGCCCTCTAATAACCCACTAGTACATCAACTAGAACCAACCCTCTAATAACCCACTAGTACATCAACTAGAACCAGCCCTCTAATAAACCTCTAGTACATCAACTAGAACCAGCTGACCAGCCCTCTAATAACCCACTAGTACATCAACTAGACCCAGCCCTCTAATAACCCACTAGTACATCAACTAGAACCAGCCCTCTAATAACCCACTAGTACATCAACTAGAACCAGCTGAACAGCCCTCTAATAACCAACTAGTACATCAACTAGAACCAGCCCTCTAATAACCCACTAGTACATCAACTAGAACCAGCCCTCTAATAACCCACTAGTACATCAACTAGAACCAGCCCTCTAATAACCCACTAGTACATCAACTAGAACCAGCTGACCAGCCCTCTAATAACCCACTAGTACATCAACTAGAACCAGCCCTCTAATAACCCACTAGTACATCAACTAGAACCAGCCCTCTAATAACCCACTAGTACATAAACTAGACCCAGCCCTCTAATAACCCACTAGTACATCAACTAGAACCAGCCCTCTAATAACCCTCTAGTACATCAACTAGAACCAGCTGACCAGCCCTCTATTAACCCACTAGTACATCAACTAGAACCAGCTGACCAGCCCTCTAATAACCCACTAGTACATCAACTAGAACCAGCCCTCTAATAACCCACTAGTACATCAACTAGAACCAGTTGACCAGCTCTCTAATAACCCACTTGTACATCAACTAGAACCAGCCCTCTAATAACCCACTAGTACATCAACTAGAACCAGCCCTCTAATAACCCTCTTGTACATCAACTGGAACCAGCTGACTAGCCCTCTAATAACCCACTAGTACATCAACTAGAACCAGCCCTCTAATAACCCACTAGTACATCAACTAGAACCAGCTCTCTAATAACCCACTAGTACATCAACTAGAACCAGCTGACCAGCCCTCTAATAACCCACTAGTACATCAACTAGAACCAGCTGACCAGCCCTCTAATAACCCACTAGTACATCAACTAGAACCAGCCCTCTAATAACCCACTAGTACATCAACTAGAACCAGCCCTCTAATAACCCTCTAGTACATCAACTGGAACCAGCTGACTAGCCCTCTAATAACCCACTAGTACATCAACTAGAACCAGCTGACCAGCCCTCTAATAACCCACTAGTACATCAACTAGAACCAGCTGACCAGCCCTCTAATAACCCTCTAGTACATCAACTAGAACCAGCCCTCTAATAACCCACTAGTACATCAACTAGAACCAGCTGACCAGCCCTCTAATAACCCACTAGTACATCAACTAGAACCAGCCCTCTAATAACCCACTAGTACATCAACTAGAACCAGCTGACCAGCCCTCTAATAACCCACTAGTACATCAAGTAGAACCAGCTGACCAGCCTTCTAATAACCTACTAGTACGTCAACTAGATCCAACCCTCTAATAACCCACTAGTACATCAACTAGAACCAGCTGACCAGCCTTCTAATAACCTACTAGTACATCAACTAGAACCAGCCCTCTAATAACCCACTAGTACATAAACTAGAACCAGCCCTCTAATAACCCACTAGTACATCAACTAGAACCAGCTGACCAGCCCTCTAATAACCCACTAGTACATCAACTAGAACCAGCCCTCTAATAACCCACTAGTACATCAACTAGAACCAGCCCTCTAATAACCCACTAGTACATCAACTAGAACCAGCTGACCAGCCCTCTAATAACCCACTAGTACATCAACTAGAACCAGCTGACCAGCCCTCTAATAACCCACTAGTACATCAACTAGAACCAGCTGACCAGGCTTCTAATAACCCACTAGTACATCAAGTTGACCCAGCCCTCTAATAACCCACTAGTACATCAACTAGAACCAGCTGACCAGCCCTCTAATAACCCACTAGTACATCAACTAGAACCAGCCCTCTAATAACCCACTAGTACATCAACTAGAACCAGCTGACCAGCCCTCTAATTACCCACTAGTACATCAACTAGAACCAGCCCTCTAATAACCCACTAGTACATCAACTAGAACCAGCTGACCAGCCCTCTAATAACCCACTAGTACATCAACTAGAACCAACTGACCAGCCCTCTAATAACCCACTAGTACATCAACTAGAACCAGCTGACCAGCCCTCTAATAACCCACTAGTACATCAACTAGAACCAGCCCTCTAATAACCCACTAGTACATCAACTAGAACCAGCTGACCAGCCCTCTAATAACCCACTAGTACATCAACTAGAACCAGCTGACCAGCCCTCTAATAACCCACTAGCCCTCTAATAACCCACTAGTACATCAACTAGAACCAGCCCTCTAATAACCCACTAGTACATCAACTAGAACCAGCTGACCATCCCTCTAATTACCCACTAGTACATCAACTAGAACCAGCCCTCTAATAACCCACTAGTACATCAACTAGAACCAGCTGACCAGCCCTCTAATAACCCACTAGTACATCAACTAGAACCAGCCCTCTAATAACCCACTAGTACATCAACTAGAACCAGCTGACCATCCCTCTAATTACCCACTAGTACATCAACTAGAACCAGCCCTCTAATAACCCACTAGTACATCAACTAGAACCAGCTGACCAGCCCTCTAATTACCCACTAGTACATCAACTAGAACCAGCCCTCTAATAACCCACTAGTACATCAACTAGAACCAGCTGACCAGCCCTCTAATTACCCACTAGTACATCAACTAGAACCAGCCCTCTAATAACCCACTAGTACATCAACTAGAACCAGCTGACCAGCCCTCTAATTACCCACTAGTACATCAACTAGAACCAGCTCTCTAATAACCCACTAGTACATCAAGTAGAACCAGCTGACCAGCCTTCTAATAACCTACTAGTACGTCAACTAGATCCAACCCTCTAATAACCCACTAGTACATCAACTAGAACCAGCTGACCAGCCTTCTAATAACCTACTAGTACATCAACTAGAACCAGCCCTCTAATAACCCACTAGTACATAAACTAGAACCAGCCCTCTAATAACCCACTAGTACATCAACTAGAACCAGCTGACCAGCCCTCTAATAACCCACTAGTACATCAACTAGAACCAGCCCTCTAATAACCCACTAGTACATCAACTAGAACCAGCCCTCTAATAACCCACTAGTACATCAACTAGAACCAGCTGACCAGCCCTCTAATAACCCACTAGTACATCAACTAGAACCAGCTGACCAGCCCTCTAATAACCCACTAGTACATCAACTAGAACCAGCTGACCAGGCTTCTAATAACCCACTAGTACATCAAGTTGACCCAGCCCTCTAATAACCCACTAGTACATCAACTAGAACCAGCTGACCAGCCCTCTAATAACCCACTAGTACATCAACTAGAACCAGCCCTCTAATAACCCACTAGTACATCAACTAGAACCAGCTGACCAGCCCTCTAATTACCCACTAGTACATCAACTAGAACCAGCCCTCTAATAACCCACTAGTACATCAACTAGAACCAGCTGACCAGCCCTCTAATAACCCACTAGTACATCAACTAGAACCAACTGACCAGCCCTCTAATAACCCACTAGTACATCAACTAGAACCAGCTGACCAGCCCTCTAATAACCCACTAGTACATCAACTAGAACCAGCTGACCAGCCCTCTAATAACCCACTAGTACATCAACTAGAACCAGCTGACCAGCCCTCTAATAACCCACTAGTACATCAACTAGAACCAGCCCTCTAATAACCCACTAGTACATCAACTAGAACCAGCTGACCATCCCTCTAATTACCCACTAGTACATCAACTAGAACCAGCCCTCTAATAACCCACTAGTACATCAACTAGAACCAGCTGACCAGCCCTCTAATAACCCACTAGTACATCAACTAGAACCAGCCCTCTAATAACCCACTAGTACATCAACTAGAACCAGCTGACCATCCCTCTAATTACCCACTAGTACATCAACTAGAACCAGCCCTCTAATAACCCACTAGTACATCAACTAGAACCAGCTGACCAGCCCTCTAATTACCCACTAGTACATCAACTAGAACCAGCCCTCTAATAACCCACTAGTACATCAACTAGAACCAGCTGACCAGCCCTCTAATTACCCACTAGTACATCAACTAGAACCAGCCCTCTAATAACCCACTAGTACATCAACTAGAACCAGCTGACCAGCCCTCTAATTACCCACTAGTACATCAACTAGAACCAGCTCTCTAATAACCCACTAGTACATCAAGTAGAACCAGCTGACCAGCCTTCTAATAACCTACTAGTACGTCAACTAGATCCAACCCTCTAATAACCCACTAGTACATCAACTAGAACCAGCTGACCAGCCTTCTAATAACCTACTAGTACATCAACTAGAACCAGCCCTCTAATAACCCACTAGTACATAAACTAGAACCAGCCCTCTAATAACCCACTAGTACATCAACTAGAACCAGCTGACCAGCCCTCTAATAACCCACTAGTACATCAACTAGAACCAGCCCTCTAATAACCCACTAGTACATCAACTAGAACCAGCCCTCTAATAACCCACTAGTACATCAACTAGAACCAGCTGACCAGCCCTCTAATAACCCACTAGTACATCAACTAGAACCAGCTGACCAGCCCTCTAATAACCCACTAGTACATCAACTAGAACCAGCTGACCAGCCCTCTAATAACCCACTAGTACATCAACTAGAACCAGCTGACCAGGCTTCTAATAACCCACTAGTACATCAACTAGAACCAGCTGACCAGCCCTCTAATAACCCACTAGTACATCAACTAGAACCAGCCCTCTAATAACCCACTAGTACATCAACTAGAACCAGCTGACCATCCCTCTAATTACCCACTAGTACATCAACTAGAACCAGCCCTCTAATAACCCACTAGTACATCAACTAGAACCAGCTGACCAGCCCTCTAATAACCCACTAGTACATCAACTAGAACCAGCCCTCTAATAACCCACTAGTACATCAACTAGAACCAGCTGACCATCCCTCTAATTACCCACTAGTACATCAACTAGAACCAGCCCTCTAATAACCCACTAGTACATCAACTAGAACCAGCTGACCAGCCCTCTAATTACCCACTAGTACATCAACTAGAACCAGCCCTCTAATAACCCACTAGTACATCAACTAGAACCAGCTGACCAGCCCTCTAATTACCCACTAGTACATCAACTAGAACCAGCCCTCTAATAACCCACTAGTACATCAACTAGAACCAGCTGACCAGCCCTCTAATTACCCACTAGTACATCAACTAGAACCAGCTCTCTAATAACCCACTAGTGCATCAACTAGAACCAGCTGACCAGCTCTCTAATAACCCACTAGTACATCAAGTAGAACCAGCTGACCAGCCTTCTAATAACCCACTAGTACATCAACTAGAACCATCCCTCTAATAACCCACTAGTACGTCAACAAGATCCAACCCTCGAATAACCCACTAGTACATTAACTAGAACCAGCTGTCTAGCCCTCTAATAACCCACTAGTACATCAACTAGAACCAGCCCTCTAATAACCCACTAGTACATCAACTAGAACCAGCCCTCTAATAACCCACTAGTACATCAACTAGAACCAGCCCTCTAATAACCCACTAGTACATCAACTAGAACCAGCTGACCAGCCCTCTAATAACCCACTAGTACATCAACTAGAACCAGCCCTGTAATAACCCACTAGAACCAGCTGACCAGCCCTCTAATAACCCACTAGTACATCAACTAGAACCAGCCCTCTAATAACCCACAAGTACATCAACTAGAACCAGCTGACCAGCCCTCTAATAACCCACAAGTACATCAACTAGAACCAGCCCTCTAATAACCCACTAGTACATCAACTAGAACCAGCCCTCTAATAACCCACTAGTACATCAACTAGAACCAGCCCTCTAATAACCCACTAGTACGTCAACTAGAACCAGCTCTCTAATAACCCACTAGTACATCAACTAGAACCAGCTGACCAGCCCTCTAATAACCCACTAGTACATCAAGTAGAACCAGCTGACCAGCCTTCTAATAACCCACTAGTACGTCAACTAGATCCAACCCTCTAATAACCCACTAGTACATCAACTAGAACCAGCCCTCTAATAACCCACTAGTACATCAACTAGAACCAGCCCTCTAATAACCCTCTAGTACATCAACTAGAACCAGCTGAACAGCCCTCTAATAACCAACTAGTACATCAACTAGAACCAGCCCTCTAATAACCCACTAGTACATCAACTAGAACCAGCCCTCTAATAACCCACTAGTACATCAACTAGAACCAGCCCTCTAATAACCCTCTAGTACATCAACTAGAACCAGCCCTCTAATAACCCACTAGTACATAAACTAGAACCAGCCCTCTAATAACCCACTAGTACATCAACTAGACCCAGCCCTCTAATAACCCACTAGTACATCAACTAGAACCAGCCCTCTAATAACCCTCTAGTACATCAACTAGAACCAGCTGACCAGCCCTCTAATAACCCACTAGTACATCAACTAGAACCAGCCCTCTAATAACCCACTAGTACATCAACTAGAACCAGCCCTCTAATAACCCTCTAGTACATCAACTAGAACCAGCTGACCAGCCCTCTAATAACCCACTAGTACATCAACTAGAACCAGCTGACCAGCCCTCTAATAACCCACTAGTACATCAACTAGAACCAGCCCTCTAATAACCCACTAGTACATCAACTAGAACCAGCCTTCTAATAACCCTCTAGTACATCAACTAGAACCAGCTCTCTAATAACCCACTAGTACATCAACTAGAACCAGCTGACCAGCCCTCTAATAACCCACTAGTACATCAACTAGAACCAGCTGACCAGCCCTCTAATAACCCACTAGTACATCAACTAGAACCAGCCCTCTAATAACCCACTAGTACATCAACTAGAACCAGCTGACCAGCCCTCTAATAACCCTCTAGTACATCAACTAGAACCAGCCCTCTAATAACCCTCTAGTACATCAACTGGAACCAGCTGACTAGCCCTCTAATAACCCACTAGTACATCAACTAGAACCAGCTCTCTAATAACCCGCTAGTACATCAACTAGAACCAGCCCTCTAATAACCCACTAGTACATCAACTAGAACCAGCTGACCAGCCCTCTAATAACCTGCTAGTACATCAACTAGAACCAGCCCTCTTTAATAACCCACTAGTACATCAACTAGAACCAGCTGACCAGCCCTCTAATAACCCTCTAGTACATCAACTAGAACCAGCCCTCTAATAACCCACTAGTACTTTAACTAGAACCAGCCCTCTAATAACCCTCTAGTACATCAACTGGAACCAGCTGACCAGCCCTCTAATAACCCACTAGTACATCAACTAGAACCAGCTGACCAGCCCTCTAATAACCCACTAGTACATCAACTAGAACCAGCTCTCTAATAACCCACTAGTACATCAACTAGAACCAGCCCTCTAATAACCCACTAGTACATCAACTAGAACCATCTGACCAGCCCTCTAATAACCCACTAGTACATCAACTAGAACCAGCTGGCCAGCCCTCTAATAACCCACTAGTACATCAGCTAGAACCAGCCCTCTAATAACCCACTAGTACATCAACTAGAACCAGCTGGCCAGCCCTCTAATAACCCACTAGTACATCAACTAGAACCAGCCCTCTAATAACCCACTAGTACATCAACTAGAATCAGCCCTCTAATAACCCACTAGTACATCAACTAGAACCAGCCCTCTAATAACCCACTAGTACATCAACTAGAACCAGCTCTCTAATAACCCACTAGTACATCAACTAGAACCAGCCCTCTAATAACCCACTAGTACATCAACTAGAACCAGCCCTCTAATAACCCACTAGTACATCAACTAGAACCAGCTGACCAGCCCTCTAATAACCCACTAGTACATCAACTAGAACCAGCCCTGTAATAACCCACTAGTACATCAACTAGAACCAGCTCTCTAATAACCCACTAGTACATCAACTAGAACCAGCCCTCTAATAACCCACTAGTACATCAACTAGAACCAGCCCTCTAATAACCCACTAGTACATCAACTAGAACCAGCTCTCTAATAACCCACTAGTACATCAACTAGAACCAGCCCTCCAATAACCCACTATTACATCAACTAGAACCAGCCCTCTAATAACCCACTAGTACATCAACTAGAACCAGCTGACCAGTCCTCTAATAAGAGACCAAGGTGTCTTTATTTAGACAGTGAGTCAATGCTGAGACCAAGTGTCTGTTCCTGGTAAGTCCTGTACAGCACCACAATACACATTAAACTACAATAAACACATTACACTACAATAAACACATTACACTACAATAAACACATTACACTACACATTCATGTTAGCGGTGGACCTATTAATCAGCAGATTAATCAGCACGGCCAATTAAATTAGGGCTGATTTTAGAAGTTTTCATATCAACCGTGAATCGGCCTATTTGGACACTGAGCATGGCCAGTTTATAAAAAAAAAAAAAAACATTTATTTTACCTTTATTTAACCAGGTAGGCTAGTTGAGAACAAGTTCTCATTTGCAACTGCGACCTGGCCAAGATAAAGCAAAGCAGTGTGAACAGACAACACAGAGTTACACATGGAGTAAACAATTAACAAGTCAATAACACAGTAGAAAAAAAGAGAGTCTATATACATTGTGTGCAAAAGGCACGAGGAGGTAGGCAAATTATTAAAATTTTGCAGATTAACACTGGAGTGATAAATGATCAGATGGTCATGTACAGGTAGAGATATTGGTGTGCAAAAGAGCAGAAAAGTACATAAATAAAAACAGTATGGGGATGAGGTAGGTAAAAATGGGTGGGCTATTTACCGATAGACTATGTACAGCTGCAGCGATCGGTTAGCTGCTCAGATAGCAGATGTTTGAAGTTGGTGAGGTAGATAAAAGTCTCCAACTCCAGTCACAGGCAGCAGAGAACTGGAACGAAAGGCTGCCAAATGAGGTGTTGGCTTTAGGGATGATCAGTGAGATACACCTGCTGGAGCGCGTGTTACGGGTGGGTGTTGCCATCGTGACTAGTGAACTGAGATAAGGCGGAGCTTTACCTAGCATGGACTTGTAGATGACCTGGAGCCAGTGGGTCTGGCGACGAATATGTAGCGAGGGCCAGCCGACTAGAGCATACAGGTCGCAGTGGTGGGTGGTATAAGGTGCTTTAGTAACAAAACGGATGGCACTGTGATAAACTGCATCCAGTTTGCTGAGTAGAGTGTTGGAAGCAATTTTGTAGATGACATCGCCGAAGTCGAGGATCGGTAGGATAGTCAGTTTTACTAGGGTAAGTTTGGCTGCGTGAGTGAAGGAGGCTTTGTTGCGGAATAGAAAGCCGATTCTAGATTTGATTTTCAATTGGAGATGTTTGATATGAGTCTGGAAGGAGAGTTTACAGTCTAGCCAGACACCTAGGTACTTATAGATGTCCACATATTCAAGGTCGGAACCATCCAGGGTGGTGATGCTGGTCAGGCGTGCAGGTACAGGCAGCGAACGGTTGAAAAGCATGCATTTGATTTTACTAGCGTTTAAGAGCAGTTTGAGGCCACGGAAGGAGTGTTGAATGGCATTGAAGCTCGTTTGGAGGTTAGATAGCACAGTGTCCAAGGAAGGGCCGGAAGTATATAGAATGGTGTCGTTTGCGTAGAGGTGGATCAGGGAATCGCCCGCAGCAAGAGCAACATCATTGATATATACAGAGAAAAGAGTCGGCCCGTTACAATCCACGAGGAGACTGCGTGGCAGGCTGACCACCTGTTACTCCACGAGGAGACTGCGTGGCAGGCGGACCACCTGTTACTCCACGAGGAGACTGCGTGGCAGGCTGACCACCTGTTACTCCACGAGGAGACTGCGTGGCAGGCTGACCACCTGTTACTCCACGAGGAGACTGCGTGGCAGGCTGACCACCTGTTACTCCACGAGGAGACTGCGTGGCAGGCTGACCACCTGTTACTCCACGAGGAGACTGCGTGGCAGGCTGACCACCTGTTCCGCGAGTGCAGCGTCAAAAGGACCTTGGCGAGTTGCTAGCTAGCATTAAACTTATCTTGTAAAATACCATCAATCCTCACATAGTCACTATTTAAACTACACATGGTTGATGATATTACTAGGTTAACTAGCTTGTCCTGCGTTGCATATAATCAATGCGGTGCCTGTTAATTTATCATCGAATCACAGCCTACTTCAACTTCGCCAAACGGTCGATGATTTAACAAAAGCGTATTCGGGGAAAAAAGTTGCACACATGTACCTAATCATAAACGCCTTTCTTAAAATGAATACACAGAAATATATATTTTTTAAACCTGCATTTTTAGTTAAAATAAATTAATGTTAACAGGCAATATAAACTAGGGAAATTGCGTAACTTCTCTTGCGTTCAGTGCAAGCAGAGTCAGGGTATATGCAGCAGTTTGGCCCGCCTGGCTCGTTGAGAACGGTGTGAAGTCCATTTCTTCCTAACAAAGACCTTAATTAATTTGCCAGAATTTTACGTAATTATGACATAACATTGAAGGTTGTGCAATGTAACAGCAATATTTAGACTTAGGGATGCCACCTGTTCGATAAAATACGGAACGGTTCCGTATTTCACTGAAAGAATAGACGTTTTGTTTTCGAAATAATAATTTCTGGATTTGACCATGTTAATGACCAAAGGCTTGTATTTCTGTGTGTATATTATATTATAATGACTTGATGTAATTCAGTTCAGGAAGTAAGCTCCTAATGTCCAGATGTGTCTGCATAGCCCAGACCTTGATGTAATTCAGTTCAGGAAGTAAGCTTCTAATATCCAGATGCATCATCCCAAGCTCTTTACGGTTTGTTTAGTCACATGGAAACTCCAACTCAAACAAAGCTACGTTCAATAGGTGGTTTCAGGCCCTGTCTGATGGTTGGTATTGATCTGTCCCAATAGGTGGTTTCAGGCCCTGTCTGATGGTTGGTATTGATCTGTCCCAATAGGTGGTTTCAGGCCCTGTCTGATGGTTGGTATTGATCTGTCCCAATAGGTGGTTTCAGGCCCTGTCTGATGGTTGGTATTGATCTGTCCCAATAGGTGGTTTCAGGCCCTGTCTGATGGTTGGTGTTGATCTGTCCCAATAGGTGGGTTCAGGCCCTGTCTGATGGTTGGTATTGATATAGTTGGTGTTGATCTGTCCCAATAGGTGGTTTCAGGCCCTGTCTGATGGTTGGTGTTGATATAGTTGGTGTTGATCTGTTCCAATAGGTGGTTTCAGGCCCTGTCTGATGGTTGGTATTGATCTGTCCCAATAGGTGGTTTCAGGCCCTGTATGATGGTTGGTATTGATCTGTCCCAATAGGTGGTTTCAGGCCCTGTCTGATGGTTGGTGTTGATCTGTCCCAATAGGTGGTTTCAGGCCCTCTCTGATGGTTGGTATTGATCTGTCCCAATAGGTGGTTTCAGGCCCTGTCTGATGGTTGGTGTTGATATAGTTGGTATTGATCTGTCCCAATAGGTGGTTTCAGGCCCTGTCTGATGGTTGGTATTGATCTGTCCCAATAGGTGGTTTCAGGCCCTGTCTGATGGTTGGTATTGATCTGTCCCAATAGGTGGTTTCAGGCCCTGTCTGATGGTTGGTATTGATCTGTCCCAATAGGTGGTTTCAGGCCCTGTCTGATGGTTGGTATTGATCTGTCCCAATAGGTGGTTTCAGGCCCTGTCTGATGGTTGGTGTTGATCTGTCCCAATAGGTGGTTTCAGGCCCTGTCTGATGGTTGGTATTGATCTGTCCCAATAGGTGGTTTCAGGCCCTGTCTGATGGTTGGTGTTGATATAGTTGTTATTGATCTGTCCCAATAGGTGGTTTCAGGCCCTGTCTGATGGTTGGTGTTGATATAGTTGGTATTGATCTGTCCCAATAGGTGGTTTCAGGCCCTGTCTGATGGTTGGTGTTGATATAGTTGGTATTGATCTGTCCCAATAGGTGGTTTCAGGCCCTCTCTGATGGTTGGTATTGATCTGTCCCAATAGGTGGTTTCAGGCCCTGTCTGATGGTTGGTGTTAATATAGTTGGTATTGATCTGTCCCAATAGGTGGTTTCAGGCCCTGTCTGATGGTTGGTGTTGATATAGTTGGTATTGATCTGTCCCAATAGGTGGTTTCAGGCCCTCTCTGATGGTTGGTATTGATCTGCCCCAATAGGTGGTTTCAGGCCCTGTCTGATGGTTGGTGTTGATCTGTCCCAATAGGTGGTTTCAGGCCCTGTCTGATGGTTGGTGTTGATCTGTCCCAATAGGTGGTTTCAGGCCCTGTCTGATGGTTGGTGTTAATATAGTTGGTATTGATCTGTCCCAATAGGTGGTTTCAGGCACTGTCTGATGGTTGGTATTGATCTGTCCCAATAGGTGGTTTCAGGCCCTGTCTGATGGTTGGTGTTGATATAGTTGGTATTGATCTGTCCCAATAGGTGGTTTCAGGCCCTCTCTGATGGTTGGTATTGATCTGTCCCAATAGGTGGTTTCAGGCCCTGTCTGATGGTTGGTATTGATATAGTTGGTGTTGATCTGTCCCAATAGGTGGTTTCAGGCCCTGTCTGATGGTTGGTATTGATCTGTCCCAATAGGTGGTTTCAGGCCCTGTCTGATGGTTGGTGTTGATCTGTCCCAATAGGTGGTTTCAGGCCCTGTCTGATGGTTGGTATTGATCTGTCCCAATAGGTGGTTTCAGGCCCTGTCTGATGGTTGGTATTGATCTGTCCCAATAGGTGGTTTCAGGCCCTGTCTGATGGTTGGTGTTGATCTGTCCCAATAGGTGGTTTCAGGCCCTGTCTGATGGTTGGTATTGATCTGTCCCAATAGGTGGTTTCAAGCCCTGTCGGATGGTTGATGTTGATATAGTTGGTATTGATCTGTCCCAATAGGTGGTTTCAGGCCCTGTCTGATGGTTGGTATTGATCTGTCCTAATAGGTGGTTTCAGGCCCTGTCTGATGGTTGGTGTTGATATAGTTGGTATTGATCTGTCCCAATAGGTGGTTTCAGGCCCTGTCTGATGGTTGGTATTGATCTGTCCCAATAGGTGGTTTCAGGCCCTGTCTGATGGTTGGTATTGATCTGTCCCAATAGGTGGTTTCAGGCCCTGTCTGATGGTTGGTATTGATCTGTCCCAATAGGTGGTTTCAGGCCCTGTCTGATGGTTGGTATTGATCTGTCCCAATAGGTGGTTTCAGGCCCTGTCTGATGGTTGGTATTGATCTGTCCCAATAGGTGGTTTCAGGCCCTGTCTGATGGTTGGTATTGATATAGTTGGTATTGATCTGTCCCAATAGGTGGTTTCAGGCCCTCTCTGATGGTTGGTATTGATCTGTCCCAATAGGTGGTTTCAGGCCCTGTCTGATGGTTGGTATTGATCTGTCCCAATAGGTGGTTTCAGGCCCTGTCTGATGGTTGGTGTTGATATAGTTGGTATTGATCTGTCCCAATAGGTGGTTTCAGGCCCTGTCTGATGGTTGGTATTGATATAGTTGGTATTGATCTGTCCCAATAGGTGGTTTCAGGCCCTGTCTGATGGTTGGTATTGATCTGTCCCAATAGGTGGTTTCAGGCCCTGTCTGATGGTTGGTGTTGATATAGTTGGTATTGATCTGTCCCAATAGGTGGTTTCAGGCCCTGTCTGATGGTTGGTATTGATCTGTCCCAATAGGTGGTTTCAGGCCCTGTCTGATGGTTGGTGTTGATATAGTTGGTATTGATCTGTCCCAATAGGTGGTTTCAGGCCCTGTCTGATGGTTGGTATTGATATAGTTGGTGTTGATCTGTCCTAATAGGTGGTTTCAGGCCCTGTCTGATGGTTGGTGTTGATATAGTTGGTATTGATCTGTCCCAATAGGTGGTTTCAGGCCCTGTCGGATGGTTGGTATTAATATAGTTGGTATTGATCTGTCCCAATAGGTGGTTTCAGGCCCTGTCTGATGGTTGGTATTGATCTGTCCCAATAGGTGGTTTCAGGCCCTGTCTGATGGTTGGTGTTGATATAGTTGGTTTGACTATCAGATTGCGTAGATCTAGATCATAGATATATAGATGCATAGATCTGCCCCATTCAGTCTATTCGTATTAGTAACAGAGGCAGCAGCCAATGTCAATATGAGGAACTCTCAAATCAAAGTGTGTGTGTGTGTGTGTGTAGACCCCAGCTAATCCCGGTGATCTTGGACATCAGTGGCTTCGCAGCCATCCAGGAGTCTCCTCGGAGAGTCACCGCGGCAACGTTGTGTCACGTTCTGAAGCGCCCCCCGGCCGAGGGGGGATACGTTAGCGTGACGGACCAGACAGGAAACCGCGTCTACCTCCGACAGACAGACGACCTGAGGGGAAAGGTAAACTTTTAGCCAATCACTGAGCTTTACCTGATCCACCAATCACCTCTCTCTCTGTCTCCCTTATTTACTGTCTTATAGGACCCCAGTCACCTCTCTCTCTCTGTCTCCCTTATTTACTGTCTTATAGGACCCCAGTCACCTCTCTCTCTGTCTCCCTTATTTACTGTCTTATAGGACCCCAGTCACCTCTCTCTCTGTCTCCCTTATTTACTGTGTCTTATAGGCTGTGGACCCCAGTGCTTTTCGTAGCTCCCATAATGCATTGGGTTTGCTGGCTGTTCCCATCGAGGTACTGAGAGAACAGGTGGCCGAGAAGGTGAGTACACCCCCACAGCTAACCTTGCGGGGACACACAATTCATTTTCTGTAAACCTAACACGTACTCTTAACCTAATCCTAACCTTAACCCAAAAACATAACCCTAGCTCCTAACCCTAGCTCCTAACCCTAGCTCCTAACCCTTAACCTAATCCTAACCTTAACCCTAGCTCCTAACCCTAGCTCCTAACCCTTAACCTAAACCTATCCTTAACCCAAAGACTTAACCCTAGCTCCTAACCCTAGCTCCTATCCTTAGCTCCTAACCCTTAACCTAATCCTAACCTTAACCCTAGCTCCTAACCCTAGCTCCTAACCCTTAACCTAATTCTAACCTTAACCCTAGCTCCTAACCCTAGCTCCTAACCCTAGCTCCTAACCCTAGCTCCTAACCCTAGCTCCTAACCCTTAACCTAATTCTAACCTTAACCCTAGCTCCTAACCCTACCTCCTAACCCTAGCTCCTAACCCTTAACCTAATTCTAACCTTAACCTCTAAACCCCCTAGAAACAGCATTTTACCTCATGGGGACCAACAAAATGTTCCCAGTTTGTCAAATTTTAGTTTGTTTACTATTCTACTTCTGGTCTTCAAGTATAGTTAAACCTTCACCTTAGACACGTCCACACACACGCTTCCCAAAGTCTACAGCTGACTGTTTCTGACTGAGCTGACTGTTTCTGACTGAGCTGACTGTTTCTGACTGAGCTGACTGTTTCTGACTGAGCTGACTGTTTCTGACTGAGCTGACTGTTTCTGACTGAGCTGACTGTTTCTGTCTGACTGGGCTGTCTGTTTCTTTCTGACTGAGCTGACTGTTTCTGACTGACTGAGCTGACTGTTTCTGTCTGAGCTGACTGTTTTTGACTGAGCTGACTGTTTTTGACTGAGCTGACTGTTTTTGACTGAGCTGACTGTTTTTGACTGAGCTGACTGTTTCTGACTGAGCTGACTGTTTCTGACTGAGCTGACTGTTTCTGTCTGTTTCTGACTGAGCTGACTGTTTCTGACTGAGCTGACTGTTTCTGACTGAGCTGACTGTTTTTGACTGAGCTGACTGTTTTTGACTGAGCTGACTGTTTCTGACTGAGCTGACTGTTTTTGACTGTTTCTGACTGAGCTTTCTGTTTCTGTCTGACTGTTTCTGTCTGACTGTTTCTGTCTGACTGTTTCTGTCTGACTGTTTCTGTCTGACTGTTTCTGTCTGAGCTGACTGTTTCTGTCTGAGCTGACTGTTTCTGTCTGAGCTGACTGTTTCTGACTGACTGAGCTGACTGTTTCTGTCTGACTGAGCTGATTGTTTCTGTCTGTTTCTGACTGACTGAGCTGACTGTTTCTGTCTGTTTCTGACTAACTGAGCTGACTGTTTCTGACTGACTGAGCTCACTGTTTCTGACTGTTTCTGGCTGACTGTTTCTGGCTGACTGTTTCTGTCTGACTGTTTCTGACTGAGCTGACTGTTTCTGACTGAGCTGACTGTTTCTGACTGAGCTGACTGTTTCTGACTGAGCTGACTGTTTTTGACTGAGCTGACTGTTTTTGACTGAGCTGACTGTTTTTGACTGAGCTGACTGTTTTTGACTGTTTCTGACTGAGCTGACTGTTTTTGACTGTTTCTGACTGAGCTGTCTGTTTCTGTCTGACTGTTTCTGTCTGAGCTGACTGTTTCTGACTGAGCTGACTGTTTCTGTCTGAGCTGACTGTTTCTGACTGAGCTGACTGTTTCTGTCTGAGCTGACTGTTTCTGACTGACTGAGCTGACCGTTTCTGTCTGTTTCTGACTGACTGAGCTGACTGTTTCTGTCTGACTGAGCTGATTGTTTCTGTCTGTTTCTGACTGACTGAGCTGACTGTTTCTGTCTGTTTCTGACTAACTGTTTCTGTCTGTTTCTGACTGACTGAGCTGACTGTTTCTGACTGACTGAGCTGACTGTTTCTGACTGACTGAGCTGACTGTTTCTGACTGACTGAGCTGACTGTTTCTGGCTGACTGTTTCTGTCTGACTGAGCTGTCTGTTTCTGTCTGACTGAGCTGACTCTTTCTGTCTGACTGAGCTGACTCTTTCTGTCTGACTGAGCTGACTCTTTCTGTCTGACTGAGCTGACTCTTTCTGTCTGACTGAGCTGACTCTTTCTGTCTGACTGAGCTGACTCTTTCTGTCTGACTGAGCTGACTCTTTCTGTCTGACTGAGCTGACTCTTTCTGTCTGACTGAGCTGACTCTTTCTGTCTGACTGAGCTGACTCTTTCTGTCTGACTGAGCTGACTCTTTCTGTCTGACTGAGCTGACTCTTTCTGACTGTTTTTGACTGAGCTGACTCTTTCTGACTGTTTTTGACTGAGCTGACTCTTTCTGACTGTTTTTGACTGAGCTGACTCTTTCTGACTGTTTTTGACTGAGCTGACTCTTTCTGACTGTTTTTGACTGAGCTGACTGTTTCTGACTGTTTTTGACTGAGCTGACTGTTTCTGACTGAGCTGACTGTTTCTGTCTGTTTCTGATTTTCTGACTGTTTCTGCAGCGTCATCGCCAAGTGGTGGAGGAATCTCAGCGCCTAACAGAGCGACTCAACAGGTGTGTGTGTGTGTGTGTACATGCAGTACCAATCTAAAGTTAAAGTTACTCATTCAAGGGGTTTTCTTTATGTTGGAAAATAGTGAAGACATGAACTATGAAATAACACATATGGAATCATGTAGTAACCAAAAAAGTGTTAAACAAATCAAAATATATTTGAGATTCTTCAAAGTTGCCACCCTTGGCTTTGATGACAGCTTTGCACACTCTTGGCATTCTCTCAACCAGCTTCACCTGGAATGCTTTTCCAGCAGTCTTGAAGGAGTTCCCACATATGCTGAGCACTTGTTGGCTCCTTCACTCTGCGGTCCAACTCATCCCAAACCATCTCATTTGGTTGAGATCGGGTTAATGTGGAGGCCAGGTCATCTGACGCAACACTCCATCACTCTCCTTGGTAAAATAGCCTTTACACCGCCTGGAGGTGTGTTGGCTCATTGTCCTGTTGAAAAACAAAATGATAGTCCCACTAAGCGCAAACCAGGTGGGATGGCTTATCGCTGCAGAATGCTGTGGTAGCCATGCTGGTTAAGTGTGCCTTGAATTCTAAATAAATCACAGACAGTGTCACCAGCAAAGCACCATCACACCTCCTCCTCCATGCTTCGCGGTGGGAACCACACATGCAGAGATCATCCGTTCACCTACTCTGTGTCTCACAAAGACACGGCGGTTGGAACCACAAATAGACTCCTCAGACCAAAGGACAGATTTCCGCCGGTCTAATGTCCATTACTCATGTGTCCAAGCAAGTCTCTTCTTCTTATTGGTGTCCTTTGATTTGATTTTATTAGGATCTCTTTTAGTCCCCATTTGGACTAATCTTCCAAGAGTCCTTAACATTAAAATATAATTTATAATACAAACACACTTTCACATATAACACACTGTTACAAACATACATAATACACTAGCATAATGACCCAATAAATACTCAGTCTAAAAAATATTGATTCTTCATCTACTATAGTCCCACAACATTTATATATACTATATTTAAATGGTTTTTAAATAATGTTTAAACTTATATATTGAAAGGTTTCTAGTTTGCTCAGTTAATTTATTCCATTTCTTTATAGCTCTAAATCTAAATGTTATTTTGCCCATTTCTTTTTTCTGTCTGGATAACGCAGAGATGGTGGACAATCTATTCCTAGTATTTACTGAATGTCTGTCTCTTAACCAATCTATTCCTAGTATTTACGGAATGTCTGTCTCTTAACCAATCTATTCCTAGTATTTACTGAATGTCTGTCTCTAACCAATCTATTCCTAGTATTTACTGAATGTCTGTCTCTTAACCAATCTATTCCTAGTATTTACTGAATGTCTGTCTCTTACCAATCTATTCCTAGTATTTACGGAATGTCTGTCTCTTACCAATCTATTCCTAGTATTTACTGAATGTCTGTCTCTTACCAATCTATTCCTAGTATTTACGGAATGTCTGTCTCTTAACCAATCTATTCCTAGTATTTACTGAATGTCTGTCTCTTAACCAATCTATTCCTAGTATTTACTGAATGTCTGTCTCTTAACCAATCTATTCCTAGTATTTACGGAATGTCTGTCTCTTAACCAATCTATTCCTAGTATTTACTGAATGTCTGTCTCTTAACCAATCTATTCCTAGTATTTACTGAATGTCTGTCTCTTAACCAATCTATTCCTAGTATTTACGGAATGTCTGTCTCTTAACCAATCTATTCCTAGTATTTACTGAATGTCTGTCTCTTAACCAATCTATTCCTAGTATTTACTGAATGTCTGTCTCTAACCAATCTATTCCTAGTATTTACGGAATGTCTGTCTCTTAACCAATCTATTCCTAGTATTTACTGAATGTCTGTCTCTTAACCAATCTATTCCTAGTATTTACTGAATGTCTGTCTCTTAACCAATCTATTCCTAGTATTTACTGAATGTCTGTCTCTTAACCAATCTATTCCTAGTATTTACTGAATGTCTGTCTCTTAACCAATCTATTCCTAGTATTTACTGAATGTCTGTCTCTTAACCAATCTATTCCTAGTATTTACTGAATGTCTGTCTCTAACCAATCTATTCCTAGTATTTACTGAATGTCTGTCTCTTACCAATCTATTCCTAGTATTTACGGAATGTCTGTCTCTTAACCAATCTATTCCTAGTATTTACTGAATGTCTGTCTCTAACCAATCTATTCCTAGTATTTACTGAATGTCTGTCTCTAACCAATCTATTCCTAGTATTTACTGAATGTCTGTCTCTAACCAATCTATTCCTAGTATTTACTGAATGTCTGTCTCTTAACCAATCTATTCCTAGTATTTACTGAATGTCTGTCTCTTAACCAATCTATTCCTAGTATTTACTGAATGTCTGTCTCTTAACCAATCTATTCCTAGTATTTACTGAATGTCTGTCTCTTAACCAATCTATTCCTAGTATTTACTGAATGTCTGTCTCTAACCAATCTATTCCTAGTATTTACTGAATGTCTGTCTCTTACCAATCTATTCCTAGTATTTACTGAATGTCTGTCTCTTAACCAATCTATTCCTAGTATTTACTGAATGTCTGTCTCTTAACCAATCTATTCCTAGTATTTACTGAATGTCTGTCTCTAACCAATCTATTCCTAGTATTTACTGAATGTCTGTCTCTTAACCAATCTATTCCTAGTATTTACTGAATGTCTGTCTCTTAACCAATCTATTCCTAGTATTTACTGAATGTCTGTCTCTAACCAATCTATTCCTAGTATTTACTGAATGTCTGTCTCTTAACCAATCTATTCCTAGTATTTACTGAATGTCTGTCTCTTAACCAATCTATTCCTAGTATTTACTGAATGTCTGTCTCTAACCAATCTATTCCTAGTATTTACTGAATGTCTGTCTCTTACCATCTGAATACCTGCTGTGAATAGAACTTGGCCGTTTTAAATGATGTATATTATAAAATAAGATAAGCATGTTTTAGTCAATTATCTTGTCGATTGATGACCAACCAAGAACACTGCGCATGACTGCATCAGAAGAACCATATCTCCACCTTAAAACAACCCATGACTGCATCAGAAGAACCATACCTCCACCTTAAAACAACCCATGACTGCAACAGAAGAACCACATCTCCACCTTAAAACAACCCATGACTGCAACAGAAGACCCATATCTCCACCTTAAAACAACCCATGACTGCAACAGAAGAACCATATCTCCACCTTAAAACAACCCATGACTGCATCAGAAGAACCATATCTCCACCTTAAAACAACCCATGACTGCATCAGAAGAACCACATCTCCACCTTAAAACAACCCATGACTGCATCAGAAGAACCATATCTCCACCTTAAAACAACCCATGACTGCATCAGAAGAACCATACCTCCACCTTAAAACAACCCATGACTGCATCAGAAGAACCATATCTCCACCTTAAAACAACCCATGACTGCATCAGAAGAACCGTATCTCCACCTTAAAACAATCCTTGCTGCTTTATTCTGTGCATTCTGCAGCCTCCTAACTTCACTAGATGATGCATTTCCCCAGACCACCGAACAATAGTTCACTTGACTCTCAACCAATGCCTGTGTTATTTGCTGAAGGATTTTCCCTTGTAAATATTTAGCTATCCTTCTGATTGTGCATGCTGTTTTAATATATTTTTTTTTACATAAATTAGTTATTTGAGACGACGATGATAAGCAGTTGTCTAGCTGCACTCCCAGTAGTTTGGTTTATCCATAAGACCATAACCTGTAGATTTACCATCAGGTAATGACTTCAATAGGTTTAACACCTCCTCCACTGTAGATTTACCATCAGGTAATGACTTCAATAGGTTTAACACCTCCTCCACTGTAGATTTACCACCAGGTAATGACTTCAATAGGTTTGACACCTCCTCCACTGTAGATTTACCATCAGGTAATGACTTCAATAGGTTTAACACCTCCTCCACTGACACCGTTTGTAGACTAAAAGAGCAGATCTTGTTGCTCATAATATGATCATCAATCCATTGGACAATAGCTTGTTTGGAAGAATTTATGTCTACATTGTTGCTTAGTAATTTCATTTTCTGTGTAAAAAAAATCAGCAAAATGATTGTCACTATTAGTAGTAGTAAAATGATTGTCACTATTAGTAGTAGTAAAATGATTGGCACTATTAGCAGTAGTAAAATGATTGGCACTATTAGTAGTAGTAATATGATTGGCACTATTAGTAGTAGTAAAATGATTGGCACTATTAGTAGTAGTAAAATGATTGGCACTATTAGTAGTAGTAAAATGATTGGCACTATTAGTAGTAGTAAAATGATTGGCACTATTAGTAGTAGTAAAATGATTGGCACTATTAGTAGTAGTAAAATGATTGGCACTATTAGTAGTAGTAAAATGATTGGCACTATTAGTAGTAGTAAAATGATTGGCACTATTAGTAGTAGTAATAGTACAATATCAACTGGTCCTGTTATCATTCTCCCGCCAACCTCCACACTAGATGGGCATGAGGAGATAGATGTACCAAGTAAGCCCTTAACTGTGTTCCATACCTTTTTACAATCAGTAAAAGCATTGTTGTAAAATAACTTTTTTCCCTTCGATTCAATTTAACGGCATAATTACGTCATGTTCTATAATTCCTTTAGTAGTGGTTTCTTTGCAGCAAATTCGACCATGAAGGCCTGATTCACACAGTCTCCTCTGAACAGTTGATGTTGAGATGTGTCTGTTACTTGAACTCTGTGAAGCATTTATTTGGGCTGCAGTTTCCGAGGCTGGTAACTCTAATGAAATGATCCTCTGTAGCAGAGGTAACTCTGAGTCTTCCTTTCCTGTGGCGGTCCTCATGAGAGCCAGTTTCATCATAGCAGAGGTAACTCTGAGTCTTCCTTTCCTGTGGCGGTCCTCATGAGAGCCAGTTTCATCATAGCAGAGGTAACTCTTAGTCTTCCTTTCCTGTGGCAGTCCTCATGAGAGCCAGTTTCATCATAGCAGAGGTAACTCTGAGTCTTCCTTTCCTGTGGTGGTCCTCATGAGAGCCAGTTTCATCATAGCAGAGGTAACTCTGAGTCTTCCTTTCCTGTGGCGGTCCTCATGAGAGCCAGTTTCATCATAGCAGAGGTAACTCTGGGTCTTCCTTTCCTGTGGCGGTCCTCATGAGAGACAGTTTCATCATAGCAGAGGTAACTCTGAGTCTTCCTTTCCTGTGGCGGTCCTCATGAGAGACAGTTTCATCATTGAACTTGATGGTTTTTGCGACTGCACTTGAAGAAACTTTCAAAGTTGTTGAAATGTTCTGGATTGACTGACCTTCATTGTCTTAAAGTAATGATGGCCTGTCGTTTCACTTTGCTTATTTGAGCTGTTCTTTCCATAATATGGACTTGGTCTTTTACCAAATAGGGCTATCTTCTGTATACCACCCCTACCTTAAAGCTTTAAGAGGGAAAGAAATTCCACATTAACTTTTAACAAGGTGCACCTGTTAATTGAAATGCATTCCAGGTGACTACCTCATGAAGCTGGTTGAGAGAATGCCAAGAGTGTGCAAAGCTGTCACCAAGGCAAAGGGTGGCTACTTTGAAGAATCTCAAATAGGAAATATTTTATATATATTGTTTAACACTGTTTTGGTTACTACATGATTCCATATGTGTTATTTCATAGTTTTGTTGTCTTCACTATTATTCTACAATGTAGAAAATAGTAAAATAAAGAAAAACCCTGGAATGAGTAGGTGTTCTAGAACCCTGGAATGAGGAGGTGTTCTAGAACCCTGGAATGAGTAGGTGTTCTAGAACCCTGGAATGAGTAGGTGTTCTAGAACCCTGGAATGAGGAGGTGTGCAAACTGTTGACTGGGACTGTATCACCTGATAGATATTGTCGTTTCTGTACATTAATACTTGTTTATAGCATAAACGTGTGTGTGTGTGTGTGTTCAGTCAAGTGGATGAAGAGTTTGGAGAGCTGGACGGCAGACAGAGAGAAGAGGGGGATCGAGAGGAGGAGGAGGAGGAATCTTCTCGTCTCTGGGTGGATCAGTTTTCTCCTCAACACTACACTGAACTACTCAGCGACGACGTGAGTGGTGGAGGGGGAACGAGACTCTAGCGGATTACATTTCATCTTTACTTCCCAAGCCTGTGTGTGTGTGTGTGTGTGTGTGTGTAATTACTGTGTATAATTACTGTGTTAATTGCTGTGTGTATAGTGTGTGTGTGTGTGTATAGTGTGTGTGTATAATGTGTTTCTGTGTGTATAATGTGTGTGTGTGTGTGTATAATGTGTTTCTGTGTGTATAATGTGTGTGTGTGTGTGTGTATAATGTGTGTATAATGTGTTTCTGTGTGTATGTGTTTCTGTGTGTATAATGTGTTTCTGTGTGTATAATGTGTGTGTGTGTATAATGTGTTTCTCTGTGTATAATGTGTTTCTGTGTGTATAATGTTTGTGTGTGTGTGTGTATATAATGTGTTTCTGTGTGTATAATGTGTGTGTGTGTGTAATGTGTTTGTGTGTATAATGTGTTTCTGTGTGTATAATGTGTGTGTGTGTGTATAATGTGTGTGTGTGTGTGTGTGTGTGTAGTTCACCAACCGCTGTTTGCTGAAGTGGCTGAAGCTGTGGGACCAGGTGGTGTTTGGACGAGAGAGGAAGACACGCCAACCCCCAGCCGAGAGGCCCGACCAGAACACAGCCAATCAGGACCAGGGACGCTTCAATAAGGGCCGGGGTCGCTTTAATTCCACCAACCGGAGCCAGGGAAACTTTAATCAAGCCAATCAGAAATTTAAGACCAAGAGTCAGATCACTGAGGAGCTTCTGGAGGCCGAACTGGACCAATACAAAAGGCCCAAATACAAGGTAGGTAGAACTACACAGACTGATAAATACAAGGTAGGAAGAACTACACAGACTGATAAATACAAGGTAGGAAGAACTACACAGACTGATAAATACAAGGTAGGTAGAACTACACATCACACAGACTGATAAATACAAGGTAGGTAGAACTACACAGACTGATAAATACAAGGTAGGTAGACCTACACATCACACAGACTGATAAATACAAGGTAGGTAGAACTACACAGACTGATAAATACAAGGTAGGTAGAACTACACAGACTGATAAATAGAAGTAGGTAGACCCACACAGACTGATAAATACAAGGTAGGAAGAACTACACAGACTGATAAATAGAAGTAGGTAGACCCACACAGACTGATAAATAGAAGTAGGTAGACCCACACAGACTGATAAATACAAGGTAGGAAGAACTACACAGACTGATAAATACAAGGTAGGAAGAACTACACAGACTGATAAATACAAGGTAGGTAGAACTACACATCACACAGACTGATAAATACAAGGTAGGTAGAACTACACAGACTGATAAATACAAGGTAGGTAGACCAATCTGTCCTCGTCCCACTAGGTGGTGCTGCTGTCAGGTTATATAGCTGTTAGTATATATACTACTAGGTTAATATAGCTGGTTAATCTGTCGTCCTCCCACTAGGTGGTGCTGCTCTCTGGTCCTCCGGGTTTAGGGAAGACCACTCTAGCCCACATCATCGCTAAGCATGCTGGGTACAACGTGGTGGAGATTAACGCCAGGTGGGTTTAACGACTTCAACAAGTTGATGCTGTGGTTTCCCATAGCAACTAAGTGGTTGTTGATGCTGTGGTGTCCCATAGTAACTAAGGTGTTGTTGACACTGTGGTTTCCCATAGTAACTAAGGTGTTGTTGATGCTGTGGTTTCCCATAGTAACTAAGGTGTTGTTGACACTGTGGTTTCCCATAGTAACTAAGGTGTTGTTGATGCTGTGGTTTCCCATAGTAACTAAGGTGTTGTTGACACTGTGGTTTCCCATAGTAACTAAGGTGTTGTTGACACTGTGGTTTCCCATAGTAACTAAGGTGTTGTTGATGCTGTGGTTTCCCCATAATAACTAAGGTGTTGTTGATGCTGTGGTTTCCCATAGTAACTAAGGTGGTGTTGATGCTGTGGTTTCCCATAGTAACTAAGGTTTTGTTGATGCTGTGGTTTCCCCATAGTAACTAAGGTGGTGTTGATGCTGTGGTTTCCCATAGTAACTAAGGTGGTGTTGATGCTGTGGTTTCCCATAGTAACTAAGGTGGTGTTGATGCTGTGGTTTCCCATAGTAACTAAGGTTTTGTTGATGCTGTGGTTTCCCCATAGTAACTAAGGTGGTGTTGATGCTGTGGTTTCCCATAGTAACTAAGGTGGTGTTGATGCTGTGGTTTCCCATAGTAACTAAGGGGTTGTTGATGCTGTGGTTTCCCATAGTAACTAAGGGGTTGTTGATGCTGTGGTTTCCCATAGTAACTAAGGGGTTGTTGACGCTGTTGTTTCCCATAGTAACTAAGGTGTTGTTGACGCTGTGGTTTCCCATAGTAACTAAGGTGTTGTTGACGCTGTGGTTTCCCATAGTAACTAAGGTGTTGTTGACGCTGTGGTTTCCCATAGTAACTAAGGTGTTGTTAACGCTGTCGTTTCCCATAGTAACTAAGGTGTTGTTGACGCTGTGGTTTCCCATAATAACTAAGGGGTTGTTGATGCTGTGGTTTCCATAGTGATGACCGCAGTGCGGAGCTGTTCCAGAAGCGTATCGACACAGCAACCCAGATGAGGTCAGTGCTGGGAGCCAATGAGAAGCCTAACTGCCTCATCATTGACGAGATTGACGGAGCGCCCGCCGTAAGTCCCGCCCACCACTCCGTCCCTGCCCTTCTATTGGACCACTCTCACCTAGCCTCATCTCTCTCTCTCTGTGATTGGTCGGCAGGCTGCCATCAGCATCCTATTGGCCACTCTGAACAGGAAGGACAGCCAGGGGGCGGATTCAGAGGCGGAGCCTCTAAAGAAGAAGAAGAAAAAAGAGTCGGTCCTCCTCCGACCAATCATCTGCATCTGTAACGACCTGTAAGAGATGGAGGGGGGAGGGGTTTATCCCTATCTGTGATCTGATTGGTTCTCTGTCCTGTCAGGTATGTTCCAGCCCTGAGGCCTCTGAGGCAGCAGGCGTTCCTATTGGCCTTCCCCCAGACACAGCCTTCCCGCCTGGCACAGAGACTGGCTGAGGTAATCTTTGTTTTAATTTTCTAAGTGGTGATGCAACATGTCAGACCAGCCATGATGGGGGTCTTTATGTTAATGTGTGGGTTAGATCTCCAGGGGTCAGGGGCCAGGGTATGAAGACTGACATGTCAGACCAGCCATGATGGGAGTCTTTATGTTAATGTGTGGGTTAGATCTCCATGGGCCAGGGGTCCTGAAGACTGACATGTCAGACCAGCCATGATGGGGGTCTTTATGTTAATGTGTGGGTTAGATCTCCAGGGGCCAGGGTATGAAGGCTGACATGGGGACTCTGATGGCTCTCTGTGAGAAGACGGACAACGACATCAGATCCTGCATAAATACACTGCAGGTACATACACACACACACACACACACACAGCAAACCAATTGCACACTGTGTTTCCAGATTATAAGAGCTACCTTGTATTACAATAATGTCAAGGGTCCAAACACTGATCCCTGAGGAACACCTGTCTGTACACATTAACTCACAGGTGACAACTGGGATGGAAAATGAATGAGAGGAGTGGCAATATCGTCCTCTATCTGCCATATCTTCAATATTAGCCTACTAGAGAGCGTGTGCCCTCCAGGCCTGGAGGGAAGCTAAAGTCATTCCACTACCTAAGAATAGTAAAGCCCTCTTTACTGGCTCAAATAGCCGACCAATCAGCCTGTTACCCACCCTTAGTAAACTTCTGGAAAAAATTGTGTTTGACCAGATACAATGCTATTTCACAGTAAACAAATTGAGTACAGACGTTCAGCACGCTTATAGGGAAGGACATTCAACAAGTACAGCACTTACACAAATGACTGATGATTGGCTGAGAGAAATTGATGTTAAAATTATTGTGGGGGCTGTTTTGTTAGACTTCAGTGCAGCTTTTGACATTATCGGTCACAGTCTGCTGTTGGCTTTACACCCCCTGCTATTTATTTATTATTTATTTCACCTTTATTTAACCAGGGAGGCAAGTTGAGAACGCCTTTATTTAACCAGGTAGGCAAGTTGAGAACACCTTTATTTAACCAGGTAGGCTAGTTGAGAACACCTTTATTTAACCAGGGAGGCTAGTTGAGAACACCTTTATTTAACCAGGTAGGCAAGTTGAGAACACCTTTATTTAACCAGGTAGGCAAGTTGAGAACAAGTTCTCATTTACAATTGCGACCTGGCCAAGATAAAGCAAAGCAGTTCGACACATACAACGACACAGAGTTACACATGGAGTAAAACAAACATACTGTCAATAATACAGTATAAACAAGTCTATATACGATGTGAGCAAATGAGGTGAGATAAGGGAGGTAAAGGCAAAAAGGCCATGGTGGCGAAGTAAATACAATATAGCAAGTAAAACACTGGAATGGGAGATTTGCAATGGGAGAATGTGCAAAGTAGAAATAAAAATAATGGGGTGCAAAGGAGCAAAATAAATAAATAAATTAAATACAGTAGGGAAAGAGGTAGTTGTTTGGGCTAAATTATAGGTGGGCTATGTACAGGTGCAGTAATATGTGAGCTGCTCTGACAGTTGGTGCTTAAAGCTAGTGAGGGAGATAAGTGTTTCCAGTTTCAGAGATTTTTGTAGATTTTTGCTATAATGTGGATAAAGAGTTACCTGTCTAACAGAACACAGAGGGTGTTTTTTAATGGAAGCCTCTCCAACATAATCCAGGTAGAATGAGGAATTCCCCAGGGCAGCTGTCTAGGACCCTTTACTTTTTCAATCTTTACTAATGACATGCCACTTGCCTTGATTAAAGCCAGAGTGGATGACTCAACACTATACATGTCAGTTACTACAGCGCCTGAAATGACTGCAACAATTAACAAAGAGGGAAACCTAGTCTGTTGCCCAACATTAAACCGAAATGTGTCTTCCGCATTTAACCCAACCCCTCTGAATCAAAGAGATGCAGAGAGCTGCCTTCATCAACGTTTATGTCATCGGCATCCAGGGAGCAGTTGTTGGGGGTTTAACTGCCTTGTTCAAGTGCAGAACGGCAGATTTTTCAGCCTTGACAGCTCTGGGATTCGAACCAATGACCTTTCAGTTCCTGGCCCGATGCTCTTTACCACTTGGCAACCTAGTCACAGAAAACCATACAGCCATTTTCCAGCCAAGGAGAGGGCTCACAAAAGAAATAGCATTACAATTAATCACTTACCTTTGATGATCTTCATCTGGTGGCAGTCCCAGGTCTCCATGTTAGACAATAAATGTTTATTTTGTTCGATAATGTCCCTCTCTATGACTAAAAACCTCCTTTTTATTTGCGCGTTTTTTCCAGTAATCCTAATGCACAAGGTCCAGACGAAAAGTTTTCAAAAGTACAATAAAAGTTTGTAGAAAAATGCCAAACGATGTTTAAAATCAACCCTCCGGTTGTTTTTGTCATAAATAATCAATAATATTTCAACCAGACAAAAGCTTCGTCAATAGGAAAGGAGAAACAAGAAAGGCGAGTTCCCGATCAGGCCCATGGCTGATGAATGGAAATTTCCACTGGCCACTGATTGAAAGTGCTGTATCTCCCTCATTTTTCAGAGTAAAAGCCTGAAACTATAAAGACTGGCCACATGTAGAATAAGCCATAGAGCTCGTGAACTGGGTCCTAAGTCTTTGTATGGTGGATAGGCTTTCAATGGAAAAACCGCCTTTCAAAATAATAGTACTTCCTGGTTGGATTGTCTTCGGGTTTTCGCCTGCCATATCAGTTCTGTTATACTCACAGACATTATTTTAACAGTTTTGGAAACGTCAGAGTGTTTTCAATCCAAATCCACTAATTATATGCATATCCTAGCTTCTGGGCCTGAGTAGCAGGCAGTTTAATTTGGGCACACTTTTCATCCAAGATTCTGAATGCTGCCCCCTATCCTAATGAAGTTAAGATGGAAGTTAAGATGGAGAGAAGTCTGTCCAGGGAGGCACAAGGTACTACATAGAGCCATGACTACATGACTACATGGAACTCTATTCCACATCAGGTAACTGATGTAAGCAGTAGAATCAGATAGGCAGGAACTAATTAGGATCCATAATCAATCCGTAATCTTTGTAGTCCCTACACGGTCGAGGTTGGAGACAGCTGGACGTGTTGTAGTTCCTCCACGGTCGAGGTTAGAGACAGCTGGACGTGTTAATGTGTTGTAGTTCCTCCACGGTCGAGGTTAGAGACAGCTGGACGTGTTAATGTGTTGTAGTTCCTCCACGGTCGAGGGAAGAGACAGCTGGACGTGCAGTCGGTCCAGTCCATGAGGATCGGTCAGAAGGATCAGAATAAAGGACTGTTCAACCTCTGGCAGGAGATCTTCCAACTGCCGCGCATCAAACGGTATTATAACAAACTATGCTATTGATAACCATAACTAACTATTTGTCTTCCTGGTTGACCATATTTGGTGTCTTCCTGGTTGACCATATTTGGTGTCTTCCTGGTTGACCATATTTGGTGTCTTCCTGGTTGACCATATTTGGTGTATAGGAAGCGTGTGGGCGAGGAGCTGGAAGAGGGCCTTAGAGAAGGAGGCGGGGCCGAGAGACTACAGCACATCCTTCACCTGGCCTCTTCCACCGGAGAGCACGACAAACTCACACAGGTAACACACACCACACACACACAGTCCCACATACACACACACACACACCACACACACAGTCCCACATACACACACACACACACACAGTCTCACACACACACAGTCTCACACACACACACACAGACACACACACACACACACACAGTCTCTTCCAAAGCAGGACAGCACACAGTAGGACAGTATACAGCAGGTCAGTAGGACGGCAGGACAGCACATAGCAGGACAGCACACAGTAGGACAGTATACAGCAGGACAGCACACAGTAGGACAGTATACAGTAGGACAGCAGGACAGCACATAGTAGGACAGTATACAGCAGGACAGTAGGACAGCACACAGTAGGACTGCAGGACAGCACACAGCAGGACAGCACACAGCAGGACAGCACACAGCAGGACAGCACACAGTAGGACAGTATACAGTAGGACAGCAGGACAGCACATAGTAGGACAGCACACAGTAGGACAGTATACAGCAGGACAGCACACAGTAGGACGGCATACAGTAGGACGGCATACAGTAGGACAGCATACAGTAGGACAGCACACAGTAGGACAGCACACAGTAGGACTGTATACAGCAGGACATTATACAGCAGGACATTATACAGTAGGACAGCACACAGTAGGACAGCACACAGCAGGACATCAGGACAGCACACAGTAGGACAGTAGGACAGCACACAGCAGGACAGCACACAGCAGGACAACAGGACAGCACACAGTAGGACAGCACACAGTAGGACAGCAAACAGTAGGACAGCAGGACAGCACACAGCAGGACAGCACACAGCAGGACTTTAGGACAGCACACAGCAGGACAGCACACAGCAGGACAGCACACAGCAGGACAGCACACAGTAGGACAGCACACAGTAGGATAGTATACAGCAGCACACAGTAGGACAGCAGCACACAGTAGGACAGCAGCACACAGTAGGACAGCAGCACACAGTAGGACAGCAGCACACAGTAGGACAGCAGCACACAGTAGGACAGCACACAGCAGGACAGCACACAGTAGGACAGCAGGACAGTCGGACAGCACACAGCAGGACAGTAGGACAGCACACAGCATGACCGTAGGACAGCAGGACAGTAGGACAGCAGGACAGCACACAGTAGGACAGCACACAGCACACAGTAGGACAGCACACAGCAGGACAGCAGGACAGCACACAGCAGGACAGCACACAGTAGGACAGTAGGACAGCACACAGCAGGACAGTAGGACAGCAGGACAGCACACAGTAGGATAGTATACCTCATGACAGCAGGACAGTAGAACAGCACACAGCAGGACAGTAGGACAGCACACAGTAGGACAGCACACAGTAGGACAGCACACAGTAGGACAGCAGTACAGTAGGACAGCATACAGCAGTACAGTAGGACAGCATACAGCAGTACAGTAGGACAGTAGGACAGCACAGAGTTGGACAGCACACAGCAGGACAGTAGGACAGCACACAGCAGGACAGTAGCACAGTAGGACAGCACACAGCAGGACTGTAGGACAGCACACAGTAGGAGAGCACACAGCAGGACAGCAGGACAGTAGGCCAGCACACAGTATTGCAGCAGTACAGTAGGATAGCACACAGCAGGATAGCACACAGCAGGACACAGCAACCCCTCTCTCTCTCTGTCTCCCTCCTCCTCCATCTGTCTCTATGTGGATGAGATGTAGTCTGGAGAATGTATATCCTGGTAGATGTGTTCCAGATTACTTTTTAAATGGAGAAATCTAATCAGAGAACATGTTGCTATTGGGACCTAACCTCTATTAATATCTCTCCCTCCTCCATCTCTCTCTGTCCCTCTCTCTCTCTCTCTCTCTCTCCTCCTCCATCTCTCTCTGTCCCTCCTCCTCCTCCTCCATCTCTCTCTCTCTGTCTCTCTCTCTCTGTCTCTCTCTCTCTCTGTCTCTCTCTCTCTCTCCTCCTCCAACTCTCTCTGTCCCTCCTCCTCCTCCTCCATCTCTCTCTCTCTCTCTCTCTCCCTCCTTCTCTCTCTCTCTCCCCCTCTCTCTCTCTCTCCTCTCTCTCTCTCTCTCTTTCTCTCTCCCTCCCTCCTCTCTCTCTCTCTCCCCTCTCTCTCCCTCTCTCTCTCTACCCCTCTCTCTCTACCCCTCTCTCTCTCTCTCTCTGTCTCTCCCTCCTTCTCTCTCTCCCTCCCCCTCTCTATCTCCCTCTGTCTCTCCCTCCTTCTCTCTCTCTCCCCCTCCCCTCTCTCTCTCTCCCCCTCCTCTCTCTCTCTCTCTCCCCCTTTTCTCTCTCTCTACCCCTCTCTCTCTCTACCCCTCTCTCTCTCTACCCCTCTCTCTCTCTACCCCTCTCTCTCTCTCTCTCTCTCTCTGTCTCTCCCTCCTTCTCTCTCTCCCTCCCCCTCTCTATCTCTCTCTGTCTCTCTCTTTCTCCCTCCTTCTCTCTCTCTCCCCCCCCCCTCTCTCTCTCTCTCCCTCCCCCCCTTCTCTCTCTCTCTGTTCCCAGGGTCTCTATGATAACTTCCTGTCTATGCGTGTGAAGGACCCCGGTCTTGGCAGAGTGTGTCAGGCTCTGGATTGGTTGGGCTTCTCAGACGGGTTGACCCAGGCCATGCTGCAAGGACAAAACTTCTCTCTGCTGCGATACCAGCCCTTCCTCCCCGCAGCTTTCCACTTCCTGTTTGCTCACACACACGTCCCCCGCATCAACTACCCCCACAGCCAGTACGAGGTACACACACAAAACCTGGGCTTAGATACAATGTGGTGTTTTGTTCCTCTGGGTTCTATTCTAGGAATAGATGGATAGAATGTGGTGTTCCTCAGGGTTCTATTCTACAAATAGATCAAATGTGGTGTTCCTCTGGGTTATATTCTACGAATAGATAGATAGAATGTGGTGTTCCTCTGGGTTCTATTCTAGGAACAGATAGATAGAATGTGGTGTTCCTCTGGGTTCTATTCTAGGAATAGATAGATAGAATGTGGTGTTCCTCAGGGTTATATTCTACGAATAGATAGATAGAATGTGGTGTTCCTCTGGGTTCTATTCTAGGAACAGATAGATAGAATGTGGTGTTCCTCTGGGTTCTATTCTAGGAACAGATAGAATGTGGTGTTCCTCTGGGTTCTATTCTAGGAACAGATAGAATGTGGTGTTCCTCTGGGTTCTATTCTAGGAACAGATAGATAGAATGTGGTGTTCCTCTGGGTTCTATTCTAGGAACAGATAGATAGAATGTGGTGTTCCTCAGGGTTTTATTCTAGATCCTCTGTTATTTCAGCCATAGCTCTCTATAATAATTTATCGGCCCTCTCTCTTCCCCCCTCTCTCCTCTCTTCCCCTCCTCTCTTTCCCCTCTCCTCTTTCCCCTCTCCTCTTTTCCTCGTCTCTCTTCCCCCTCTCTCCTCTCTGCCCCATATCTCCTCTCCTCTCTTCCCCCTCTCTCCTCTCTTCCCCATATCTCCTCTCCCTCCTCTCTCCTCTCTTCCTCCTCTCTCCTCTCCTCTCCTCTCTTCCCCCTCTATCCTCTCCTCTCTTCCCCCTTGCTCCTCTCCTCTCTTCCTCCTCTCTCCTCTCTTCCCCCTCTCTCCTCTCCCCCCTCTCTTTCCCCCTCTCTTCCTCCTCTCTTCCCGCTCTCTCCTCTCCTCTTTTCCCCCTCTCCCCTCTCTTCCCCCTCTCTCTCCAGGCTCTAACTAAGACCTCAGCCAGCAGGAACGCTCTGGCGGCCATGTTGTCTGAAGTCCCAGCATGCATCAGGACTAGAGTCAGTGAGCTTAGTCTCAGTCTGGACATCCTGTCTCTCCTGCTGGATATCATCTGTCCCAAACTACGACCTGTAGGTACACACACACACACACACAAACACTGGATATTGTATGTCCTGAACTACGACCTGTAGGGACACACACTGGATATTATCTGTCCTAAACTACGACCTGTAGGTACACTCACTGGATATTATCTGTCCTAAACTACAACCTGTAGGTACACTCACTGGATATTATCTGTCCTAAACTACGACCTGTAGGTACACTCACTGGATATTATCTGTCCTAAACTACAACCTGTAGGTACACTCACTGGATATTATCTGTCCTAAACTACAACCTGTAGGTACACACACACCCTGGATATTATCTGTCCTAAACTACGACCTGTAGGTACACTCACTGGATATTATCTGTCCTAAACTATGACCTGTAGGTACACACACTGGATATTATCTGTCCTAAACTACGACCTGTAGGTACACTCACTGGATATTATCTGTCCTAAACTACAACCTGTAGGTACACTCACTGGATATTATCTGTCCTAAACTACGACCTGTAGGTACACACACACACACACACACAAACACTGGATATTATCTGTCCTAAACTATGACCTGTAGGTACACACACTGGATATTATATGTCCTAAACTATGACCTGTAGGTACACTCACTGGATATTATCTGTCCTAAACTACAACCTGTAGGTACACTCACTGGATATTATCTGTCCTAAACTACGACCTGTAGGTACACTCACTGGATATTATCTGTCCTAAACTACAACCTGTAGGTACACACACTGGATATTATCTGTCCTAAACTACAACCTGTAGGTACACTCACTGGATATTATCTGTCCTAAACTACGACCTGTAGGGACACACACTGGATATTATCTGTCCTGAACTATGACCTGTAGGTACACACACACCCTGGATATTATATGTCCTAAACTATGACCTGTAGGGACACACACACCCTGGATATTATATGTCCTAAACTATGACCTGTAGGTACACTCACTGGATATTATATGTCCTAAACTATGACCTGTAGGTACACTCACTGGATATTATCTGTCCTAAACTACGACCTGTAGGGACACTCACTGGATATTATCTGTCCTGAACTATGACCTGTAGGTACACTCACTGGATATTATCTGTCCTAAACTACAACCTGTAGGGACACTCACTGGATATTATCTGTCCTAAACTACAACCTGTAGGGACACTCACTGGATATTATCTGTCCTAAACTACAACCTGTAGGGACACTCACTGGATATTATCTGTCCTAAACTACAACCTGTAGGGACACTCACTGGATATTATCTGTCCTAAACTACATATACAGCTGGTTGAGAGGTCTCAGTGCCAGCATCAGTCTTGTTTATGGCCTTATACAGCTGGTTGAGAGGTCTCAGTGCCAGCATCAGTCTGGTTTATGGCCTTATACAGCTGGTTGAGAGGTCTCAGTGCCAGCATCAGTCTGGTTTATGGCCTTATACAGCTGGTTGAGAGGTCTCAGTGCCAGCATCAGTCTTGTTTATGGCCTTATACAGCTGGTTGAGAGAGGTCTCAGTGCCAGCATCAGTCTTGTTTATGGCCTTATACAGCTGGTTGAGAGGTCTCAGTGCCAGCATCAGTCTGGTTTATGGCCTTATACAGCTGGTTGAGAGGTCTCAGTGCCAGCATCAGTCTTGTTTATGGCCTTATACAGCTGGTTGAGAGAGGTCTCAGTGCCAGCATCAGTCTGGTTTATGGCCTTATACAGCTGGTTGAGAGGTCTCAGTGCCAGCATCAGTCTGGTTTATGGCCTTATACAGCTGGTTGAGAGGTCTCAGTGCCAGCATCAGTCTGGTTTATGGCCTTATACAGCTGGTTGAGAGGTCTCAGTGCCAGCATCAGTCTGGTTTATGGCCTTATACAGCTGGTTGAGAGGTCTCAGTGCCAGCATCAGTCTGGTTTATGGCCTTATACAGCTGGTTGAGAGGTCTCAGTGCCAGCATCAGTCTTGTTTATGGTCTTATACAGCTGGTTGAGAGGTCTCAGTGCCAGCATCAGTCTTGTTTATGGCCTCATACAGCTGGTTGAGAGGTCTCAGTGCCAGCATCAGTCTGGTTTATGGCCTTATACAGCTGGTTGAGAGGTCTCAGTGCCAGCATCAGTCTGGTTTATGGTCTGTTCAGGGGGGTCAGGTGTTGAATAACAGGTGTGTGTTTCTGTGTCCAGGTGTTGAATAACAGGTGTGTGTTTCTGTGTCCAGGTGTTGAATAACAGGTGTGTGTTTCTGTGTGTCCAGGTGTTGAATAACAGGTGTGTGTTTCTGTGTGTCCAGGTGTTGAATAACAGGTGTGTGTTTCTGTGTGTCCAGGTGTTGAATAACAGGTGTGTGTTTCTGTGTGTCCAGGTGAACCCCCAACTGTTCAGCGACAGAGAGAAACAGCAGCTGGTTGATCTGATTCACACCATGATCTCCTACAACCTGTCCTACAGACAGGACAGAACGCCTGATGGACAATATGTCTACGTTCTGGAGCCGTGAGTCACACACACACACACACACACACCTAGAACACACACACACACACACACACACACACCTAGAACACACACACCTAGAACACACACACGAACAGACACACGCGCACACACACACACCTAGAACACAAACACACACACACACCTAAAACACAAACACACACACACACCTAAAACACACACACACACACACACCTAAAACACAAATACACACACACCTAAAACACAACTGTGTCTCTGTGTGTGTGTGTGTGTGTGTGTGTGTGTGTGTGTCTGACCGTGTGTCTGACCGTGTGTCTGACCGTGTGTCTGACCGTGTGTCTGTGTGTGTGTGTGTCTGACCGTCTGTGTGTGTGTGTGTGTGTGTGTGTGTGTGTGTCTGACCGGGTGTGTGTGTGTGTGTGTCTGACCGTGTGTGTGTGTGTGTGTAGGCGTGTGGAGCAGGTGGTCTGTTTCCCAGGCTTGCCCCCCCACAGACAGCTGACCTACCAGACCAAACAGACGATCAGCAGAGAGATGGACCAGGAGAGGATGAGGAGAGCAGAATCACTGATGCTGCTACGCAACCCACACACGGTCAGACACACACACACACACACACACACTCACACACGGTCAGACACACTCACACACACACACACACACTGACACACGGTCAGACACACACACACACGGTCAGACACACTCACACACACACACACTCACACACGGTCAGACACACACACACACAGTCAGACACACACACACACACAGTCAGACACACTCACACACACACACACCCACACACGGTCAGACACACACCCACACACGGTCAGACACACTCACACACTCACACACGGTCAGACACACACACACACACAGTCAGACACACACACACACACAGTCAGACACACACCCACACACGGTCAGACACACACCCACACACGGTCAGACACACACACACACAGTCAGACACACACACGGTCAGACACACACACAGTGTTAGATTATAGAATGGATCATGGTGTGTGTAGGGTACCAGTGTTAGATTATAGAATGGATCATGGTGTCTGTAGGGTACCAGTGTTAGATTATAGAATGGATCATGGTCTGTAGGGTACCAGTGTTAGATTATAGAATGGATCATGGTCTGTAGGGTACCAGTGTTAGATTATAGAATGGATCATGGTGTGTAGGGACCAGTGTTAGATTATAGAATGGATCATGGTCTGTAGGGTACCAGTGTTAGATTATAGAATGGATCATGGTGTGTAGGGTACCAGTGTTAGATTATAGAATGGATCATGGTGTGTAGGGTACCAGTGTTAGATTATAGAATGGATCATGGTCTGTAGGGTACCAGTGTTAGATTATAGAATGGATCATGGTCTGTAGGGTACCAGTGTTAGATTATAGAATGGATCATGGTGTGTAGGGTACCAGTGTTAGATTATAGAATGGATCATGGTGTGTAGAGTACCAGTGTTAGATTATACAATGGATCATGGTGTGTAGGGTACCAGTGTTAGATTATAGAATGGGTCATGGTGTGTAGGGTACCAGTGTTAGATTATAGAATGGATCATGGTGTGTAGGGTACCAGTGTTAGATTATAGAATGGATCATGGTCTGTAGGGTACCAGTGTTAGATTATAGAATGGATCATGGTGTGTGTAGGGTACCAGTGTTAGTTTATAGAATGGATCATGGTCTGTAGGGTACCAGTGTTAGATTATAGAATGGATCATGGTCTGTAGGGGACCAGTGTTAGATTATAGAATGGATCATGGTGTGTAGGGACCAGTGTTAGATTATAGAATGGATCATGGTCTGTAGGGTACCAGTGTTAGATTATAGAATGGATCATGGTGTGTAGGGTACCAGTGTTAGATTATAGAATGGATCATGGTGTGTAGGGTACCAGTGTTAGATTATAGAATGGATCATGGTCTGTAGGGTACCAGTGTTAGATTATAGAATGGATCATGGTCTGTAGGGTACCAGTGTTAGATTATAGAATGGATCATGGTGTGTAGGGTACCAGTGTTAGATTATAGAATGGATCATGGTGTGTAGAGTACCAGTGTTAGATTATACAATGGATCATGGTCTGTAGGGTACCAGTGTTAGATTATAGAATGGGTCATGGTGTGTAGGGTACCAGTGTTAGATTATAGAATGGATCATGGTGTGTAGGGTACCAGTGTTAGATTATAGAATGGATCATGGTCTGTAGGGTACCAGTGTTAGATTATAGAATGGATCATGGTGTGTGTAGGGTACCAGTGTTAGTTTATAGAATGGATCATGGTCTGTAGGGTACCAGTGTTAGATTATAGAATGGATCATGGTCTGTAGGGGACCAGTGTTAGATTATAGAATGGATCATGGTCTATAGGGTACCAGTGTTAGATTATAGAATGGATCATGGTGTGTGTAGGGTACCAGTGTTAGATTATAGAATGGATCATGGTGTGGTACCAGTGTTAGATTATAGAATGGATCATGGTGTGTAGGGTACCAGTGTTAGATTATAGAATGGATCATGGTGTGTAGAGTACCAGTGTTAGATTATAGAATGGATCATGGTGTGTAGGGTACCAGTGTTAGATTATAGAATGGATCATGGTGTGTAGGGTACCAGTGTTAGATTATAGAATGGATCATGGTGTGTAGAGTACCAGTGTTAGATTATAGAATGGATCATGGTGTGTAGGGTACCAGTGTTAGATTATAGAATGGATCATGGTGTGTAGGGTACCAGTGTTAGATTATAGAATGGATCATGGTCTGTAGGGTACCAGTGTTAGATTATAGAATGGATCATGGTCTGTAGGGTACCAGTGTTAGATTATAGAATGGATCATGGTGTGTAGGGTACCAGTGTTAGATTATAGAATGGATCATGGTGTGTAGGGTACCAGTGTTAGATTATAGAATGGATCATGGTGTGTAGGGTACCAGTGTTAGATTATAGAATGGATCATGGTGTGTAGGGTACCAGTGTTAGATTATAGAATGGATCATGGTGTGTAGGGTACCAGTGTTAGATTATAGAATGGATCATGGTGTGTAGGGTACCAGTGTTAGATTATAGAATGGATCATGGTGTGTAGGGTACCAGTGTTAGATTATAGAATGGATCATGGTGTGTAGGGTACCAGTGTTAGATTATAGAATGGGTCATGGTCTGTAGGGTACCAGTGTTAGATTATAGAATGGATCATGGTGTGTAGGGTACCAGTGTTAGATTATAGAATGGATCATGGTCTGTAGGGTACCAGTGTTAGATTATAGAATGGGTCATGGTGTGTAGGGTACCAGTGTTAGATTATAGAATGGATCATGGTCTGTAGGGTACCAGTGTTAGATTATAGAATGGATCATGGTGTGTAGGGTACCAGTGTTAGATTATAGAATGGATCATGGTGTGTAGGGTACCAGTGTTAGATTATAGAATGGGTCATGGTGTGTAGGGTACCAGTGTTAGATTATAGAATGGGTCATGGTGTGTAGGGTACCAGTGTTAGATTATAGAATGGATCATGGTCTGTAGGGTACCAGTGTTAGATTATAGAATGGATCATGGTGTGTAGGGTACCAGTGTTAGATTATAGAATGGATCATGGTCTGTAGGGTACCAGTGTTAGATTATAGAATGGATCATGGTCTGTAGGGTACCAGTGTTAGATTATAGAATGGATCATGGTCTGTAGGGTACCAGTGTTAGATTATAGAATGGATCATGGTGTGTGTAGGGTACCAGTGTTAGATTATAGAATGGGTCATGGTGTGTATGGTACCAGTGTTAGATTATAGAATGGATCATGGTGTGTGGGGTACCAGTGTTAGATTATAGAATGGATCATGGTGTGTAGGGTACCAGTGTTAGATTATAGAATGGATCATGGTCTGTAGGGTACCAGTGTTAGATTATAGAATGGATCATGGTCTGTAGGGTACCAGTGTTAGATTATAGAATGGATCATGGTCTGTAGGGTACCAGTGTTAGATTATAGAATGGATCATGGTGTGTAGGGTACCAGTGTTAGATTATAGAATGGATCATGGTCTGTAGGGTACCAGTGTTAGATTATAGAATGGATCATGGTGTGTAGGGTACCAGTGTTAGATTATAGAATGGATCATGGTCTGTAGGGTACCAGTGTTAGATTATAGAATGGATCATGGTGTGTAGGGTACCAGTGTTAGATTATAGAATGGATCATGGTCTGTAGGGTACCAGTGTTAGATTATAGAATGGATCATGGTCTGTAGGGTACCAGTGTTAGATTATAGAATGGATCATGGTCTGTAGGGTACCAGTGTTAGATTATAGAATGGATCATGGTGTGTAGGGTACCAGTGTTAGATTATAGAATGGATCATGGTATGTAGGGTACCGGTGTTAGATTATAGAATGGATCATGGTCTGTAGGGTACCAGTGTTAGATTATAGAATGGATCATGGTCTGTAGGGTACCAGTGTTAGATTATAGAATGGATCATGGTCTGTAGGGTACCAGTGTGTTAGATTATAGAATGGATCATGGTGTGTAGGGTACCAGTGTTAGATTATAGAATGGATCATGGTGTGTAGGGTACCAGTGTTAGATTATAGAATGGATCATGGTCTGTAGGGTACCAGTGTTAGATTATAGAATGGATCATGGTCTGTAGGGTACCAGTGTTAGATTATAGAATGGATCATGGTCTGTAGGGTACCAGTGTTAGATTATAGAATGGGTCATGGTCTGTAGGGTACCAGTGTTAGATTATAGAATGGATCATGGTGTGTAGGGTACCAGTGTTAGATTATAGATTGGATCATGGTGTGTAGGGTACCAGTGTTAGATTATAGAATGGATCATGGTCTGTAGGGTACCAGTGTTAGATTATAGAATGGATCATGGTGTGTAGGGACCAGTGTTAGATTATAGAATGGATCATGGTGTGTAGGGTACCAGTGTTAGATTATAGAATGGATCATGGTGTGTAGGGTACCAGTGTTAGATTATAGATTGGATCATGGTGTGTAGGGTACCAGTGTTTTATTATAGAATGGATCATGGTGTGTAGGGTACCAGTGTTAGATTATAGAATGGATCATGGTCTGTAGGGTACCAGTGTTAGATTATAGAATGGATCATGGTGTGTAGGGTACCAGTGTTTTATTATAGAATGGATCATGGTGTGTAGGGTACCAGTGTTAGATTATAGAATGGATTTATGATGTAATGTTCTAATCATGTCTTTAAAGGTGTGTGTGTGTGTGTGTGTGTGTGTGTTTCAGAAGCAGGAGGACGAGAAGGAGAAGCAGCCTAAGGCAGTGACATCATCTGTGAGGTCGTCCGTCAGGAACCACCAACAGAGGCTGGAGAACATCCTGAGAAACACTGTAGTCGAGATCAGGGTGAGAACACACAGTATTGACACATCTTTATTTAAAAAGAGGATTACCAGTATTCACACAGACATTATTCACAAACCTTTATTTGAAAAGAGGATTACCAGTATTCACACACACAGTATTCACACACCTTTATTTGCAAAGTGGATTACCAGTATTCACACACACAGTATTCACACACCTTTATTTGAAAAGAGGATTACTGGTATTCACACACCTTTATTTGCAAAGTGGATTACCAGTATTCACACACACAGTATTCACACACCTTTATTTGAAAAGAGGATTACCGGTATTCACACACCTTTATTTGAAAAGAGGATTACCGGTATTCACACACACAGTATTCACACACCTTTATTTGCAAAGTGGATTACCAGTATTCACACACACAGTATTCACACACCTTTATTTGAAAAGAGGATTACTAGTATTACCAGTATTTGATCCTCGATCAACACTCCTCTGATTATATGGACCTGATCCTAGATCAACACTCCTCCTCTGATTATATGGACCTGATCCTAGATCAACACTCCTCCTCTGATTATATAGACCTGATCCTAGATCAACACTCCTCTGATTATATGGACCTGATCCTAGATCAACACTCCTCTGATTATATGGACCTGATCCTAGATCAACACTCCTCCTCTGATTATAGGGACCTGATCCTAGATCAACACTCCTCCTCTGATTATATGGACCTGATCCTAGATCAACACTCCTCTGATTATATGGACCTGATCCCAGATCAACACTCCTCCTCTGATTATATGGACCTGATCCTAGATCAACACTCCTGCTCTGATTATATGGACCTGATCCTAGATCAACACTCCTGCTCTGATTATATGGACCTGATCCTAGATCAACACTCCTGCTCTGATTATATGGACCTGATCCCAGATCAACACTCCTCCTCTGATTATATGGACCTGATCCTAGATCAACACTCCTCTGATTATATGGACCTGATCCTAGATCAACACTCCTCCTCTGATTATATGGACCTGATCCTAGATCAACACTCCTCTGATTATATGGACCTGATCCTAGATCAACACTCCTCCTCTGATTATATGGACTTGATCCTAGATCAACACTCCTCCTCTGATTATATGGACCTGATCCTAGATCAACACTCCTCCTCTGATTATATGGACCTGATCCCAGATCAACACTCCTCCTCTGATTATATGGACTTGATCCTAGATCAACACTCCTCCTCTGATTATATGGACCTGATCCTAGATCAACACTCCTCTGATTATAGGGACCTGATCCTAGATCAACACTCCTCCTCTGATTACATGGACCTGATCCTAGATCAACACTCCTCCTCTGATTATATGGACCTGATCCCAGATCAACACTCCTCCTCTGATTATATGGACCTGATCCTAGATCAACACTCCTCCTCTGATTATATGGACCTGATCCTAGATCAACACTCCTCCTCTGATTATATGGACCTGATCCCAGATCAACACTCCTCCTCTGATTATATGGACCTGATCCTAGATCAACACTCCTCTGATTACATGGACCTGATCCTAGATCAACACTCCTCCTCTGATTACATGGACCTGATCCTAGATCAACACTCCTCCTCTGATTATATGGACCTGATCCCAGATCAACACTCCTCCTCTGATTATATGGACCTGATCCTAGATCAACACTCCTCTGATTACATGGACCTGATCCTAGATCAACACTCCTCCTCTGATTATATGGACCTGATCCTAGATCAACACTCCTCCTCTGATTATATGGACCTGATCCCAGATCAACACTCCTCCTCTGATTATATGGACCTGATCCTAGATCAACACTCCTCTGATTATATGGACAGGGGGGGACCTGATCCTAGATCAACACTCCTCCTCTGATTATATGGACCTGATCCTAGATCAACACTCCTCTGATTATATGGACAGGGGGGGACCTGATCCTAGATCAACACTCCTCTGATTATATGGACAGGGGGGAGCTGATCCTAGATCAACACTCCTCCTCTGATTATATGGACCTGATCCTAGATCAACACTCCTCTGATTATTTGGACAGGGGGGGGGGACCTGATCCTAGATCAACACTCCTCCTCTGATTATATGGACCTGATCCTAGATCAACACTCCTCTGATTATATGGACAGGGGGGATCTGATCCTAGATCAAATCTAATTATATTAGTCACATGTCCCGAATGCAACCGGTGTGCAGACCCCACCCAACCTGTTCAGTGAAATGCTGACTTACAGGCCCTAATCAACAATGCAGTTTCAAAAAATACGCATAAGAATAAGAAATTAAAGTAACAAGTAATTAAAGAGCAGCAGTAAAATAACAATAGGGAGACTATATACAGGGGGTACCAGTACAGAGTCAATGTGGAGGCTATATACAGGGGGTACCAGTACAGAATCAATGTGGAGGCTATATACAGGGGGTACCAGTACAGAGTCAATGTGGAGGCTATATACAGGGGGTACCAGTACAGAGTCAATGTGGAGGCTATATACAGGGGGGGTACCAGTACAGAGTCAATGTGGAGACTATATACAGGGGGGTACCAGTACAGAGTCAATGTGGAGGCTATATACAGGGGGTACCGATACAGAGTCAATGTGGAGGCTATATACAGGGGGTACCAGTACAGAGTCAATGTGGAGGCTATATACAGGGGGTACAGAGTCAATGTGGAGGCTATATACAGGGGGGGTACCGGTACAGAGTCAATGTGGAGGCTATATACAGGGTGTTACGGTACAGAGTCAATGTGGAGGCTATATACAGGGGGTACCAGTACAGAGTCAATGTGGAGGCTATATACAGGGGGTACCAGTACAGAGTCAATGTGGAGGCTATATACAGGGTGTACCAGTACAGAGTCAATGTGGAGGCTATATACAGGGGGGGTACCAGTACAGAGTCAATGTGGAGGCTATATACAGGGGGTACCGGTACAGAGTCAATGTGGAGACTATATACAGGGGGTACCGGTACAGAGTCAATGTGGAGGCTATATACAGGGGGGGTACCAGTACAGAGTCAATGTGGAGACTATATACAGGGGGTACCAGTACAGAGTCAATGTGGAGGCTATATACAGGGGGTACCAGTACAGAGTCAATGTGGAGGCTATATACAGGGGGTACCAGTACAGAGTCAATGTGGAGACTATATACAGGGGGGGTACCAGTACAGAGTCAATGTGGAGACTATATACAGGGGGTACCAGTACAGAGTCAATGTGGAGGCTATATACAGGGGTACCGGTACAGAGTCAATGTGGAGGCTATATACAGGGTGTTACGGTACAGAGTCAATGTGGAGGCTATATACAGGGGTACCGGTACAGAGTCAATGTGGAGGCTATATACAGGGGGTACCGGTACAGAGTCAATGTGGAGGCTATATACAGGGTGTTACAGTACAGAGTCAATGTGGAGGCTATATACAGGGGGTACAGGTACAGAGTCAGTGTGGAGGCTATATACAGGGGGTACCAGTACAGAGTCAATGTGGAGGCTATATACAGGGGGGGTACCAGTACAGAGTCAATGTGGAGGCTATATACAGGGGGTACCGGTACAGAGTCAATGTGGAGGCTATATACAGGGGGTACCAGTACAGAGTCAATGTGGAGGCTATATACAGGGGGTACCAGTACAGAGTCAATGTGGAGGCTATATACAGGGGGTACCAGTACAGAGTCAATGTGGAGGCTATATACAGGGGGTACCAGTACAGAGTCAATGTGGAGGCTATATACAGGGGTACCGGTACAGAGTCAATGTGGAGGCTATATACAGGGTGTTACGGTACAGAGTCAATGTGGAGGCTATATACAGGGGTACCGGTACAGAGTCAATGTGGAGGCTATATACAGGGGGTACCGGTACAGAGTCAATGTGGAGGCTATATACAGGGTGTTACAGTACAGAGTCAATGTGGAGGCTATATACAGGGGGTACAGGTACAGAGTCAGTGTGGAGGCTATATACAGGGGGTACCAGTACAGAGTCAATGTGGAGGCTATATACAGGGGGGGTACCAGTACAGAGTCAATGTGGAGGCTATATACAGGGGGTACCGGTACAGAGTCAATGTGGAGGCTATATACAGGGGGTACCAGTACAGAGTCAATGTGGAGGCTATATACAGGGGGTACCAGTACAGAGTCAATGTGGAGGCTATATACAGGGGGGTTACCAGTACAGAGTCAATGTGGAGGCTATATACAGGGGGTACCAGTACAGAGTCAATGTGGAGGCTATATACAGGGGGGGTACCAGTACAGAGTCAATGTGGAGGCTATATACAGGGGGTACCGGTACAGAGTCAATGTGTGCGGGGTCTTGGTTACGTTGAGGGAGAGGTTGTTTTTCTGGCACCACACGGCCAGGCCCCTGACCTGCTCCCTATAGGCTGTCTCGTCGTCGTCGGTGATCAGGCCTACCACTGTTGTGTCATCAGCAAACTTAATGATGGTGTTGGAGTTGTGCCTGGCCGTGCAGTCATGAGTGAACAGGGAGTACAGGAGGGGACTGAGCACTCACCCCTGAGGGGCCCTGTGTTGAGGATCAGCGTGGCGGATGTGTTGTTACCTACCATTACCACCTGGGGGCGGGCCGTCAGGAAGTCCAGGATCCAGTTGCAGAGGGAGATGTTTAGTCCCAGGGTCCTTAGCTTAGTGATGAGCTTTAAGGACACTATGGTGTTGAACGCTGAGTTGTGGTCGATGAATAGCATTCTCACATAGGTGTTCCTTTTGTCCAGGAGGGAAAGGGCAGTGTGGAGTGCAATAGAGACTGCATCATCCTGTAGGTCTGTTAGGTCGTTATGCACATTGGAGTCTCGGGTCTCTTTATGTGACCAGCCTTTCAGCACTCCTACTCTGATTATATGGACAGGGGTGGATCCTAGATCAGCCCTCCTACTATCAGGCACTTTGTGAGTACAGCATATCAGTCAGACAGTCACTCACTCAGACAGTCACTCACTCAGACAGTCACTCACTCAGACAGTCACTCACTCAGACAGTCACTCACTCAGACAGTCACTCACTCAGTCAGTCACCCACTCAGTCAGTCACCCACTCAGTCAGTCACCCACTCAGTCAGTCACCCACTCAGTCAGTCACGCACTCAGTCAGTCACCCACTCAGACAGTCATTCAGACAGTCACTCACACTGACCGTCACTCACACTGACCGTCACTCACACTGACTGTCACTCACTCAGACAGTCAGTCACTCAGACAGTCACTCAGTCAGATAGTTAGTCACCCGCTCAGACTGTCACCCGCTCAGACTGTCACCCGCTCAGGCAGTCACCCGCTCAGGCAGTCACCCGCTCAGGCAGTCACCCGCTCAGGCAGTCACCCGCTCAGACTGTCACCCGCTCAGACTGTCACCCGCTCAGACTGTCACCCGCTCAGACTGTCACCCGCTCAGACTGTCACCCGCTCAGACTGTCACCCGCTCAGACTGTCACCCGCTCAGACTGTCACCCGCTCAGACTGTCACCCGCTCAGGCAGTCACCCGCTCAGGCAGTCACCCGCTCAGACACTCACTCAGATAGTCGGTCAGTCACTCAGTCAGACACTCAGTCAGATAGTCAGACACACACTCACTCAGATAGACAGACAGACACTCACTCAGACAGACACTCACTCAGACAGACACTCACTCAGACAGACACTCACTCAGACAGACACTCACTCAGACAGACACTCACTCAGACAGACACTCACTCAGACAGACACTCACTCAGACAGACACTCACTCAGACAGACACTCACTCACTCAGACACTCACTCAGACAGACACTCACTCAGACAGACACTCACTCACTCAGACAGACACTCACTCACTCAGACAGACACTCACTCACTCAGACAGACACTCACTCACTCAGACAGACACTCACTCACTCAGACAGACACTCACTCACTCAGACAGACACTCACTCAGACAGTCACTCACTCAGACAGTCACTCACTCAGACAGTCACTCACTCAGACAGTCACTCACTCAGACAGTCACTCACTCAGACAGTCACTCACTCAGACAGACACTCACTCAGACAGACACTCACTCAGACAGACACTCACTCAGACAGACACTCACTCAGACAGACACTCACTCAGACAGACACTCACTCAGACAGACACTCACTCAGACAGACACTCACTCAGACAGACACTCACTCAGACAGTCACTCACTCAGACAGTCACTCACTCAGACAGTCACTCACTCAGACAGTCACTCACTCAGACAGTCACTCACTCAGACAGTCACTCACTCAGACAGTCACTCACTCAGACAGTCACTCACTCAGACAGTCACTCACTCAGACAGTCACTCAGATAGTCAGTCACTCAGTCACTCAGTCAGAGAGTCAGCCAGACAGTCAGATACTCAGTCAGTCACTTGCTCACTCAGTCAGAGAGTCAGTCAGACAGCCAGATATTCAGCCAGTTATATAATCAGTCACTCAGACAGTCAGTCAGTCACTCAGTCAGTCAGTCAGTCACTTGGACAGTCAGCTAGCTAGTCAGTCAGACAGACACTCGGTCAGTCAGTCACTCACTTGGACAGTCAGCTAGCTAGTCAGTCAGACAGACACTCGGTCAGATAGTCAGTCAGACAGACACTCGGTCAGATAGTCACTCACTTGGACAGTCACTCAGATAGTCAGACAATATTTGGTGTTTTACGTAATTGTCTCTGTACCTCTTTCTCTCTCTCTCCAGTTTCTCTCTGTCTCTCTCTCTAGTATCTCTCCATCTATCTACTTCTTTCTCTCTCTCTCTCTCTCCAGTTTCTCTCCATTTCTCTCTCCAGTATCTCTACATCTGCCTCGCTCTCCAGTATCTCTCCATCTATCTGCCTCGCTCTCTCTCTCCAATATCGCTCCATCTATCTGTCTCTCTCTCTCTCCAATATCTCTCCATCTATCTGCCTCTCTCTCTCCAGTATCTCTCCATCTATCTGCCTCTCTCCAGTATCTCTCCGTCTATCTGCCTCTCTCTCCAGTATCTCTCCCTCTCTCTCCAGTATCTCTCCATCTATCTGTCTCTCTCTCTCTCCAGTATCTCTCCATCTATCTGCTGCTCTCTCTCTCTCCAATATCTCTCCATCTATCTGCCTCTCTCTCTCTGTTTCTCTCCATCTCTCTCCAATATCTCTCCATCTACCTGCCTCTCTCTCTCTCCAGTTTCTCTCCATCTCTCTCTCTCCAATATCTCTCCATCTTTCTGCCTCTCTCTCTCCAGTATCTCTCCATCTATCTGCCTCTCTCCAGTTTCTCTCTCTGTCTCTCTCTCGCTCTCTCTCCAGTATCTCTCTATCTATCCGTCTCTCTCTCTCTCCAGTATCTCTCCATCTATCTGTCTCTCAATTTCAATTCAATTCAATTCAAGGGCTTTATTGGCATGGGAAACATGTGTTAACATTGCCAAAGCAAGTGAGGTAGACAACATACAAAGTGAATATATAAAGTGAAAAACAACAAAAATTAACAGTGAACATTACACATACAGAGGTTTCAAAACAGTAAAGACATTACAAATGTCATACTATATATATATATACAGTGTTTTAACAATGTACAAATGGTTAAAGGACACAAGATAAAATAAATAAGCATAAATATGGGTTGTATTTACAATGGTGTGTGTTCTTCACTGGTTGCCCTTTTCTTGTGGCAACAGGTCACAAATCTTGCTGCTGTGATGGCACACTGTGGAATTTCACCCAGTAGATATGGGAGTTTTTCAAATTTGGATTTGTTTTCGAATTCTTTGTGGATCTGTGTAATCTGAGGGAAATATGTCTCTCTAATATGGTCATACATTGGGCAGGAGGTTAGGAAGTGCAGCTCAGTTTCCACCTCATTTTGTGGGCAGTGAGCACATAGCCTGTCTTCTCTTGAGAGCCATGTCTGCCTACGGCAGCCTTTCTCAATAGCAAGGCTATGCTCACTGAGTCTGTACATAGTCAAAGCTTTCCTTAATTTTGGGTCAGTCACAGTGGTCAGGTATTCTGCTGCTGTGTACTCTCCAGTATCTCTCCATCTATCTGTCTCTCTCTCTCTCCAGTATCTCTCCATCTATCTGCCTCTCTCCAGTATCTCTCCATCTATCTGCCTCTCTCTCTCTCTCCAGTATCTCCATCTATCTGCCTCTCTCCAGTATCTCCATCTATCTGTCTCTCTCTCTCTCCAGTATCTCCATCTATCTGTCTCTCTCTCTCTCCAGTATCTCTCCATCTATCTGCCTCTCTCTCTCTCTCTCTCAGTATCTCCATCTATCTGCCTCTCTCCAGTATCTCTCCATCTATCTGTCTCTCTCTCTCTAGTATCTCTCCATCTATCTGCCTCTCTCTCTCTCTCTCTCCAGTATCTCTCCATCTATCTGCCTCTCTCTCTCTCTCCAGTATCTCTCCATCTATCTGCCTCTCTCCAGTATCTCTCCATCTATCTCTATCTGTCTCTCTCTCTCTCCAGTATCTCCATCTATCTGCCTCTCTCCAGTATCTCTACATCTCTCTCTCTCCAGTATCTCTCCATCTATCTTCTCTCTCTCTCCAGTATCTCTCCATCTATCTTCTCTCTCTCTCCAGTATCTCTCCATCTATCTTCTCTCTCTCTCCAATATCTCTCCATCTATCTGCCTCTCTCCAGTATCTCTCCATCTATCTGCCTCTCTCTCTCTCTCCAGTATCTCCATCTATCTGCCTCTCTCCAGTATCTCTCCATCTATCTGTCTCTCTCTCTCTCTCCAGTATCTCCATCTATCTGCCTCTCTCCAGTATCTCTCCATCTATCTGTCTCTCTCTCTCTCCAGTATCTCTCCATCTATCTGCCTCTCTCTCTCTCTCCAGTATCTCTCCATCTATCTGCCTCTCTCCAGTATCTCTCCATCTATCTCTCTCTCTCTCTCTCTCCAGTATCTCTCCATCTATCTGCCTCTCTCCAGTATCTCTCCATCTATCTCTCTCTCTCTCTCCAATATCTCTCCATCTATCTCTCTCTCTCTCTCCAGTATCTCTCCATCTATCTGCCTCTCTCCAGTATCTCTCCATCTATCTGCCTCTCTCTCTCTCTCCAATATCTCTCCATCTATCTGCCTCTCTCTCTCTCCAATATCTCTCCATCTATCTCTCTCTCTCTCTCTCTCTCTCCAATATCTCTCCATCTAGCCTTCACCCCAATGCTCTTATCTATTTGTTTTTAACTTACTTCTCACTTCATTAATAAAGATCCATAAAGATTAAATAAAGATTTAATAAATATTTCTGAAATGTGCACTGGTTCACTTCCTCGTGGATTTAACAGAATGTAGTGGTGTTAATATTGTAAATCTATGAGGAGGAGGACAAAGCTAATCTCAAGGAAGGAGAGAATCACGAGGGAGAGGGAAGGAGAGAAACATGGAGAGAGTCCAGATCCCAGGAGCTCTGAAACCAGGTTAATGACAGATGGTGTCTATTAGACTGAAACCAGGTTAATGACAGATGGTGTCGATTAGACTGAAACCAGGTTAATGACAGATGGTGTGTATTAGACTCTGAAACCAGGTTAATGACAGATGGTGTGTATTAGACTGAAACCAGGCTAATGACAGATGGTGTGTATTAGACTCTGAAACCAGGTTAATGACAGATGGTGTGTATTAGACTCTGAAACCAGGTTAATGACAGATGGTGTGTATTAGACTCTGAAACCAGGTTAATGACAGATGGTGTGTATTAGACTCTGAAACCAGGTTAATGACAGATGGTGTGTATTAGACTGAAACCAGGTTAATGACAGATGGTGTGTATTAGACTGAATCCAGGTTAATGACAGATGGTGTGTATTAGACTGAAACCAGGTTAATGACAGATGGTGTGTATAATGACAGATGGTGTGTATTAGACTGAAACCAGGTTAATGACAGATGGTGTGTATTAGACTGAAACCAGGTTAATGACAGATGGTGTGTATTAGACTGAAACCAGGTTAATGACAGACGGTGTGTATTAGACTGAAACCAGGTTAATGACAGATGGTGTGTATAATGACAGATGGTGTGTATTAGACTGAAACCAGGTTAATGACAGATGGTGTGTATTAGACTGAAACCAGGTTAATGACAGACGGTGTGTATTAGACTGAAACCAGGTTAATGACAGATGGTGTGTATTAGACTGAAACCAGGTTAATGACAGATGGTGTGTATTAGACTGAAACCAGGTTAATGACAGATGGTGTGTATTAGACTCTGAAACCAGGTTAACGACAGATGGTGTGTATTAGACTGAAACCAGGTTAATGACAGATGGTGTCTATTAGACTGAAACCAGGTTAATGACAGATGGTGTGTATTAGACTGAAACCAGGTTAATGACAGATGGTGTGTATTAGACTGAAACCAGGTTAATGATAGATGGTGTGTATTAGACTGAAACCAGGTTAATGACAGATGGTGTGTATTAGACTCTGAAACCAGGTTAATGACAGATGGTGTGTATTAGACTGAAACCAGGTTAATGACAGATGGTGTGTATTAGACTGAAACCAGGTTAATGACAGATGGTGTGTATTAGACTGAAACCAGGTTAATGACAGATGGTGTGTATTAGGCTGAAACCAGGTTAATGACAGATGGTGTGTATTAGGCTGAAACCAGGTTAATTACAAATGGTGTGTATTAGACTGAAACCAGGTTAATGACAGATGGTGTGTATTATACCCTGAAACCAGGTTAATGACAGATGGTGTGTATTAGACTGAAACCAGGTTAATGACAGATGGTGTGTATTAGACTGAAACCAGGTTAATGACAGATGGTGTGTATTAGACTGAAACCAGGTTAATGACAGATGGTGTGTATTAGACTGAAACCAGGTTAATTACAGATGGTGTGTATTAGACTGAAACCAAGTTAATGACAGATGGTGTGTATTAGATTCTGAAACCAGGTTAACGACAGATGGTGTGTATTAGACTCTGAAACCAGGTTAATGACAGATGGTGTGTATTAGACTGAAACCAGGTTAATGACAGATGGTGTGTATAATGACAGATGGTGTGTATTAGACTGAAACCAGGTTAATGACAGATGGTGTGTATTAGACTGAAACCAGGTTAATGACAGACGGTGTGTATTAGACTGAAACCAGGTTAATGACAGATGGTGTGTATTAGACTGAAACCAGGTTAATGACAGATGGTGTGTATTAGACTGAAACCAGGTTAATGACAGATGGTGTGTATTAGACTCTGAAACCAGGTTAACGACAGATGGTGTGTATTAGACTGAAACCAGGTTAATGACAGATGGTGTCTATTAGACTGAAACCAGGTTAATGACAGATGGTGTCTATTAGACTGAAACCAGGTTAATGACAGATGGTGTGTATTAGACTGAAACCAGGTTAATGATAGATGGTGTGTATTAGACTGAAACCAGGTTAATGACAGATGGTGTGTATTAGACTCTGAAACCAGGTTAATGACAGATGGTGTGTATTAGACTGAAACCAGGTTAATGACAGATGGTGTGTATTAGACTGAAACCAGGTTAATGACAGATGGTGTGTATTAGACTGAAACCAGGTTAATGACAGATGGTGTGTATTAGGCTGAAACCAGGTTAATGACAGATGGTGTGTATTAGGCTGAAACCAGGTTAATTACAAATGGTGTGTATTAGACTGAAACCAGGTTAATGACAGATGGTGTGTATTATACCCTGAAACCAGGTTAATGACAGATGGTGTGTATTAGACTGAAACCAGGTTAATGACAGATGGTGTGTATTAGACTGAAACCAGGTTAATGACAGATGGTGTGTATTAGACTGAAACCAGGTTAATGACAGATGGTGTGTATTAGACTGAAACCAGGTTAATTACAGATGGTGTGTATTAGACTGAAACCAAGTTAATGACAGATGGTGTGTATTAGATTCTGAAACCAGGTTAACGACAGATGGTGTGTATTAGACTCTGAAACCAGGTTAATGACAGATGGTGTATATTAGACTGAAACCAGGTTAATGACAGATGGTGTGTATTATACTGAAACAGGTTAATGACAGATGGTGTGTATTAGACTGAAACCAGGTTAATGACAGATGGTGTGTATTAGACTGAAACCAGGTTAACGACAGATGGTGTGTATTAGACTCTGAAACCAGGTTAATGACAGATGGTGTGTATTAGGCTGAAACCAGGTTAATGACAGATGGTGTGTATTAGGCTGAAACCAGGTTAATTACAAATGGTGTGTATTAGACTGAAATCAGGTTAATGACAGATGGTGTGTATTATACCCTGAAACCAGGTTAATGACAGATGGTGTGTATTAGACTGAAACCAGGTTAATGACAGATGGTGTGTATTAGACTGAAACCAGGTTAATGACAGATGGTGTGTATTAGACTGAAACCAGGTTAATGACAGACGGTGTGTATTAGACTGAAACCAGGTTAATTACAGATGGTGTGTATTAGACTGAAACCAAGTTAATGACAGATGGTGTGTATTAGATTCTGAAACCAGGTTAACGACAGATGGTGTGTATTAGACTCTGAAACCAGGTTAATGACAGATGGTGTGTATTAGACTGAAACCAGGTTAATGACAGATGGTGTGTATTAGACTGAAACCAGGTTAATGACAGATGGTGTGTATTAGATTCTGAAACCAGGTTAATGACAGATGGTGTGTATTATACTGAAACAGGTTAATGACAGATGGTGTGTATTAGACTGAAACCAGGTTAATGACAGATGGTGTGTATTAGACTGAAACCAGGTTAATGACAGATGGTGTGTATTAGATTCTGAAACCAGGTTAACGACAGATGGTGTGTATTAGACTCTGAAACCAGGTTAATGACAGATGGTGTGTATTAGACTGAAACCAGGTTAATGACAGGTGGTGTGTAATAGACTCTGAAACCAGGTTAATGACAGGTGGTGTCTATTAGACTGAAACCAGGTTAATGACAGATGGTGTGTATTAGACTGAAACCAGGTTAATGACAGATGGTGTGTATTAGACTGAAACCAGGTTAATGACAGATGGTGTGTATTAGACTGAAACCAGGTTAATGACAGATGGTGTCTATTAGACTCTGAAACCAGGTTAATGACAGATGGTGTGTATTAGACTGAAACCAGGTTAATGACAGATGGTGTGTATTAGACTCTGAAACCAGGTTAATGACATATGGTGTGTATTATACTGAAACCAGGTTAATGACAGATGGTGTGTATTAGACTGAAACCAGGTTAATGACAGATGGTGTCTATTAGACTCTGAAACCAGGTTAATGACAGATGGTGTGTATTAGACTGAAACCAGGTTAATGACAGATGGTGTGTATTAGACTCTGAAACCAGGTTAATGACATATGGTGTGTATTATACTGAAACCAGGTTAATGACAGATGGTGTGTATTAGACTGAAACCAGGTTAATGACAGATGGTGTGTATTAGACTGAAACCAGGTTAATGACAGATGGTGTGTATTAGACTGAAACCAGGTTAATGACAGATGGTGTGTATTAGACTGAAACCAGGTTAATGACAGACGGTGTGTATTAGACTGAAACCAGGTTAATTACAGATGGTGTGTATTAGACTGAAACCAAGTTAATGACAGATGGTGTGTATTAGATTCTGAAACCAGGTTAACGACAGATGGTGTGTATTAGACTCTGAAACCAGGTTAATGACAGATGGTGTGTATTAGACTGAAACCAGGTTAATGACAGATGGTGTGTATTAGACTGAAACCAGGTTAATGACAGATGGTGTGTATTAGATTCTGAAACCAGGTTAATGACAGATGGTGTGTATTATACTGAAACAGGTTAATGACAGATGGTGTGTATTAGACTGAAACCAGGTTAATGACAGATGGTGTGTATTAGACTGAAACCAGGTTAATGACAGATGGTGTGTATTAGATTCTGAAACCAGGTTAACGACAGATGGTGTGTATTAGACTCTGAAACCAGGTTAATGACAGATGGTGTGTATTAGACTGAAACCAGGTTAATGACAGGTGGTGTGTATTAGACTCTGAAACCAGGTTAATGACAGGTGGTGTCTATTAGACTGAAACCAGGTTAATGACAGATGGTGTGTATTAGACTGAAACCAGGTTAATGACAGATGGTGTGTATTAGACTGAAACCAGGTTAATGACAGATGGTGTGTATTAGACTGAAACCAGGTTAATGACAGATGGTGTCTATTAGACTCTGAAACCAGGTTAATGACAGATGGTGTGTATTAGACTGAAACCAGGTTAATGACAGATGGTGTGTATTAGACTCTGAAACCAGGTTAATGACAGATGGTGTGTATTATACTGAAACCAGGTTAATGACAGATGGTGTGTATTAGACTGAAACCAGGTTAATGACAGATGGTGTGTATTAGACTCTGAAACCAGGTTAATTGTCTGTGTTTCAGCCGGAGGTGGATTTCTTTGGCCGAGCCGTCGCCCCCAAGAAGAAACCACAGGTGGTCTCCGCTACAGGTAACTACAGTGTGTTCATAAGAATGTACAGGTAACATTACATCTAACGTAGCATCTCTGACTCAGGTAACATTACATCTAACGTAGCATCTCTGACTCAGGTAACATTACAACTAACGTAGCATCTCTGACTCAGGTAACATTACATCTAACGTAGCATCTCTGATTCAGGTAACATTACAACTAACGTAGCATCTCTGACTCAGGTAACATTACAACTAACGTAGCATCTCTGACTCAGGTAACATTACATCTAACGTAGCATCTCTGACTCAGGTAACATTACATCTAACGTAGCATCTCTGACTCAGGTAACATTACAACTAACGTAGCATCTCTGACTCAGGTAACATTACAACTAACGTAGCATCTCTGACTCAGGTAACATTACATCTAACGTAGCACCTCTGACTCAGATAACATTACATCTAACGTAGCATCTCTGACTCAGGTAACATTACATCTAACGTAGCATCTCTGACTCAGGTAACCTCACTGTGTTCAATGTTCCCTCAAACATTTTCTCGGCAGTGAGCAAATTTCAGGTCTATTGAGAGCAAACTTGACGTTGTGAAAATTCTGTTCAACTTCCAGCGTGAGTTTACTGTGAACACTGAGGCTGAACCCACTAAGTTACAGTTTTACTGTGAACACTGAGGCTGAACCCACTAAGTTACAGTTTTACTGTGAACACTGAGGCTGTACCCACTAAGTTACAGTTTTACTGTGAACACTGAGGCTCTACCCACTTTAAGTTACAGTTTTACTGTGAACACTGAGGCTCTACCCACTTTAAGTTACAGTTTTACTGTGAACACTGAGGCTGTACCTGCTTTAAGTTACAGTTTTACTGTGAACACTGAGGCTGTACCCACTAAGTTACAGTTTTACTGTGAACACTGAGGCTCTACCCACTTTAAGTTACAGTTTTACTGTGAACACTGAGGCTGTACCCGCTTTAAGTTACAGTTTTACTGTGAACACTGAGGCTGTACCCACTAAGTTACAGTTTTACTGTGAACACTGAGGCTGTACCCACTAAGTTACAGTTTTACTGTGAACACTGAGGCTGTACCTGCTTTCAGTTAGTTTTACTGTGAACACTGAGGCTGTACCTGCTTTCAGTTACAGTTTTACTGTAAACACTGAGGCTGTACCTGCTTTCAGTTAGTTTTACTGTGAACACTGAGGCTGTACCTGCTTTCAGTTACAGTTTTACTGTAAACACTGAGGCTGTACCTGCTTTCAGTTACAGTTTTACTGTAAACACTGAGGCTGTACCTGCTTTCAGTTACAGTTTTACTGTAAACACTACAGTTTTAACAGTGGCCAAGTAGGCTACTGTGGTTATTTGATCATAATCTAGGCCTACTAGAGTAGCCTACCATCAAAAACAACATGCATCCCATAATATTTTAACACGGAAATAGCTGTTACATCATTCAGCCTACAGTAGCAGCCAATGTGCGGTGCTCAATGTAGATCTACATTCCATGAGACTTTTGAAGAAAAACATACAGGGCTTGACATGAACCTGTTAATCCACCTGTCCTTCAGACAAGGAGGGGACTGAACATGTTCGATGTGAGAACCACTTTACCATAGGGTTAAAGGTCAGGGTTAATGTGTATCTCTGTCTCTCTCCAGACCTGAGGGTTAAAGGTCAGGGTTCATGTGTATCTCTGTCTCTCTCCAGACCTGAGGGTTAAAGGTCAGGGTTAATGAAGAAAAACATACAGGGCTTGACATGAACCTGTTAATCCACCTGTCCTTCAGACAAGGAGGGGACTGAACATGTTGTTCGATGTGAGAACCACTTTACCATAGGGTTAAAGGTCAGGGTTAATGTGTATCTCTGTCTCTCTCCAGACCTGAGGGTTAAAGGTCAGGGTTAATGTGTATCTCTGTCTCTCTCCAGACCTGAGGGTTAAAGGTCAGGGTTCATGTGTATCTCTGTCTCTCTCCAGACCTGAGGGTTAAAGGTCAGGGTTCATGTGTATCTCTGTCTCTCTCCAGACAAGGAGGGGACTGAACATGTTGTTAGATGTGAGAACCACTTTACAAAATAAAATGCATTATTATTCCCATTATTCCCATTCCAATATTGATCATATGTGTAGAGGCTATGTATCTGTGTGTGTTTTAACCGTAAACTGTCTGTCTGTCACTAGGTGAAGTGTGTGTGGAGGTTGCCATGGGGACAGCGGTTGGCAACAGTGACGTGTGGTTCCGCTTCAACGAGGGAGTGTCCAACGCCGTGCGACGCAACATCTACATCAGAGAACTGCTATAACTCACACACACCGTACACACACACACACCGTACACACACACACAGACTCCATCTCATACACGTTAGAATGTTAGTATATAAATTACCACGAGTCAATCTGTCAAACCACCTCTTTATTATGTTTGATTGACAGTGGAAACAAGCCAATAAAAACAGTGTATTCTGATTGACAGTGGAAACAAGCCAATAAAAACAGTGTATTCTGATTGACAGTGGAAACAAGCCAATAAAAACAGTGTATTCTGATTGACAGTGGAAACAAGACAATAAAAACAGTGTATTCTGATTGACAGTGGGAAAAAAGCCAATTAAAAGTGTGATTTATTTAACAACAAACTTATATCTCTTAACAAAGCTATGAGATGAGCTCTGCAAATCTACTTTCAATGTAGGACATGCTGCTCATAGGAAGGAAGGGGGCTACTTTCAGTGTAGGACATGCTGCTCATAGGAAGGGGTCTACTTTCAATGTAGGACATGCTGCTCATAGGAAGGAAGGGGGCTACTTTCAATGTAGGACATGCTGCTCATAGGAAGGGGTCTACTTTCAATGTAGGACATGCTGCTCATAGGAAGGAAGGGGGCTACTTTCAATGTAGGACATGCTGCTCATAGGAAGGGGGCTACTTTCAATGTAGGACATGCTGCTCATAGGAAGGGGGCTACTTGCAGCTAAAACCATAGACATGGATGTACAAATAAATAGGACGGGATAACCTGGTGTGTGTTTCTCAGTGTGTGTGTGTGTGTGTCTCTCAGTGTGTGTGTGTGTGTGTCTCAGTGTGTGTGTGTGTGTGTGTGTGGATCCGTGTGTGTGTGTCTCAATGTGTGTGTGTGTGGATCCGTGTGTGTGTCCGTTAGAGGATCACACATTTGCCTTTCTCCACCCAGGGGTTGGCCCTCATCAGCTCTGGGTTCAGGAATGGGTCGTCACACACACACCCCTCGATCCATTTCACCAGCCTGCCAAGAGAACACACACACCCTGTTAGACCACACCCCTCGATCCATTTCACCAGCCTGCCAAGAGAACACACACACCCTGTTAGACCACACCCCTCGATCCACCCGGCTGGCATTCAGTCCGATCTCAGGTTTAGGTTCTAGGTGTATTTAAAGGTTCTGATTGGGCCGACAGATTTTACCGTGAATGGGATCTCCCCGAACGCGGAAACATTTACCTTTAAAAACCCACGATGGGTTTGAATCCCGGACTTAGACAGGGTCGCTAGTTTGAATCCCGGACTTAGACAGGGTCGCTAGTTTGAATCCCGGACTTAGACAGGGTCGCTAGTTTGAATCCCGGACTTAGACAGGGTCGCTAGTTTGAATCCCGGACTTAGACAGGGTCGCTAGTTTGAATCCCGGACTTAGACAGGGTCGCTAGTTTGAATCCCGGACTTAGACAGGGTCGCTAGTTTGAATCCCGGACTTAGACAGGGTCGTTAGTTTTAATCCCGGACTTAGACAGGGTCGCTAGTTTGAATCCCGGACTTAGACAGGGTCGCTAGTTTGAATCCCGGACTTAGACAGGGTCGCTAGTTTGAATCCCGGACTTAGACAGGGTCGCTAGATTGAATCCCGGACTTAGACAGGGTCGCTAGATTGAATCCCGGACGTAGACAAGGTTGCTAGATTGAATCCTAGACTTAGATAAGGTTGCGAGATTGAATCCTAGATGAGACTTTTGTTTTACAACCTGACCTAACATTCCGAACTATTGACATTTCAATGTTTCTGACTGCTTTAAATATGTCAACCAAAGAGCAAGTGCAACAGCCTAGTGGTTAGAGCATTGGGCCAGTCAACGAAAGGTTTCTGGTTTGAATACCGGCGCGGACAAGCTGAAAAATATGTTGATGTGACCTTGAGCAAGGCACTTAACCATAATGATTTCCAGGGAGGGACATACAACTATGGCTGACCCTGTAAAACAACACATTTCACTAGACCTATCATACTACTATGACTGGAAGAGACCGGAAGGGCACCGGGGTAGAGACCGGAAGGGCACCGGGGTAGAGACCGGAAGGGCACCGGGGTAGAGACCGGAAGGGCACCGGGGTAGAGACCGGAAGGACACCGGGATAGAGACCGGAAGGACACCGGGGTAGAGACCGGAAGGACACTGGGGTAGAGACCGGAAGGGCACCGGGGTAGAGACCGGAAGGGCACCGGGATAGAGACCGGAAGGACACCGGGGTAGAGACCAGAAGGACACCGGGGTAGAGACCAGAAGGACACCGGGGTAGAGACCAGAAGGACACCGGGGTAGAGACCAGAAGGACACTGGGATAGAGACCAGAAGGACACCGGGGTAGAGACCAGAAGGACACCGGGGTAGAGACCAGAAGGACAGAGACCAGAAGGACAGAGACCAGAAGGACACTGAGAGAGAGACCAGAAGGCCACTGGGGTAGAGACCAGAAGGACACCGGGGTAGAGACCGGAAGGACACTGGGGTAGAGACCGGAAGGGCACCGGGGTAGAGACCGGAAGGGCACCGGGATAGAGACCGGAAGGACACCGGGGTAGAGACCAGAAGGACACCGGGGTAGAGACCAGAAGGACACCGGGGTAGAGACCAGAAGGACACTGGGGTAGAGACCGGAAGGGCACCGGGGTAGAGACCGGAAGGGCACCGGGATAGAGACCGGAAGGACACCGGGGTAGAGACCAGAAGGACACCGGGGTAGAGACCAGAAGGACACCGGGGTAGAGACCAGAAGGACACCGGGGTAGAGACCAGAAGGACACTGGGATAGAGACCAGAAGGACACCGGGGTAGAGACCAGAAGGACACCGGGGTAGAGACCAGAAGGACAGAGACCAGAAGGACAGAGACCAGAAGGACACTGAGAGAGAGACCAGAAGGCCACTGGGGTAGAGACCAGAAGGACACCGGGGTAGAGACCGGAAGGACACTGGGGTAGAGACCGGAAGGGCACCGGGGTAGAGACCGGAAGGGCACCGGGATAGAGACCGGAAGGACACCGGGGTAGAGACCAGAAGGACACCGGGGTAGAGACCAGAAGGACACCGGGGTAGAGACCAGAAGGACACCGGGGTAGAGACCAGAAGGACACTGGGATAGAGACCAGAAGGACACCGGGGTAGAGACCAGAAGGACACCGGGGTAGAGACCAGAAGGACAGAGACCAGAAGGACAGAGACCAGAAGGACACTGAGAGAGAGACCAGAAGGCCACTGGGGTAGAGACCAGAAGGACACCGGGGTAGAGACCGGAAGGACACTGGGGTAGAGACCGGAAGGGCACCGGGGTAGAGACCGGAAGGACACCGGGATAGAGACCGGAAGGACACCGGGGTAGAGACCAGAAGGACACCGGGGTAGAGACCAGAAGGACACCGGGGTAGAGACCAGAAGGACACCGGGGTAGAGACCAGAAGGACACTGGGATAGAGACCAGAAGGACACCGGGGTAGAGACCAGAAGGACACCGGGGTAGAGACCAGAAGGACAGAGACCAGAAGGACAGAGACCAGAAGGACACTGAGAGAGAGACCAGAAGGCCACTGGGATAGAGACCAGAAGGACACTGGGATAGAGACCAGAAGGACACTGGGATAGATACCAGAGGACACTGGGATAGAGACCAGAAGGACAGAGACCAGAAGGACACTGAGATAGAGACCAGAAGGACACTGGGAAAGATACCAGAGGACACTGGGATAGAGACCAGAAGGACAGAGACCAGAAGGACACTGAGATAGAGACCAGAAGGACACTGGGATAGATACCAGAGGACACTGGGATAGAGACCAGAAGGACAGAGACCAGAAGGACACTGAGATAGAGACCAGAAGGACACTGGGGTAGAGACCAGAAGGACACTGGGGTAGAGACCAGAAGGACACTGGGGTAGAGACCAGAAGGACACTGGGATAGAGACCAGAAGGACACTGGGATAGAGACCAGAAGGACACTGGGATAGAGACCTGAAGGACACTGGGATAGAGACCAGAAGGACACTGGGATAGAGACCAGAAGGACACTGGGATAGAGACCAGAAGGACACTGGGATAGAGACCAGAAGGACACTGGGATAGAGACCAGAAGGACACTGGGATAGAGACCAGAAGGACACTGGGATAGAGACCAGAAGGACACTGGGATAGAGACCTGAAGGACACTGGGATAGAGACCAGAAGGACACTGGGATAGAGACCAGAAGGACACTGTGGTAGAGACCAGAAGGACACTGTGATAGAGACCAGAAGGACACTGAGGTAGAGACCAGAAGGACACTGGGATAGAGACCAGAAGGACACTGGGATAGAGACCAGAAGGACACTGAGGTAGAGACCAGAAGGACACTGGGATAGAGACCTGAAGGACACTGGGATAGAGACCAGAAGGACACTGGGATAGAGACCTGAAGGACACTACCTACTCAGTAACCGTGATGGAGGATTTCTCTCTGTTGATGGCCAGCTGGTACTGAAGACTCTCCACCTCCCTCTTCATCTGGGGAAGATCCAAGTCCTCCATCTACACTAATGACATTATACACACATTACATAATACACACATTACATAGTACACACATTACATAATACACACATTACATTATACACACATTACATTATACACACAATGCATTATACACACATTACATAATACACACATTACATCATACACACATTACATCATATACACATTACATCATAAACACATTACATGATACACACATTACATGATACACACATTACATAGTACACACATTACATAATACACACATTACATTATACACACATTACATTATATACACATGACATAATACACACATTACATTATACACACATTACATAGTACACACATTACATAGTACACACATTACATAGTACACACATTACATTATACACACATTACATCATACACACATTACATCATATACACATTACATCATATACACATTACATGATACACACATTACATTATACACACATTACATAGTACACACATTACATTATACACACATTACATGATACACACATTACATGATACACACATTACATTATACACACATTACACACACATTACATTATACACACATTACATAGTACACACATTACATTATACACACATTACATTATACACACATTACATGATACACACATTACATGATACACACATTACATGATACACACATTACATTATACACACATTACATGATACACACATTACATGATACACACATTACATCATACACACATTACATCATACACACATTACATCATACACACATTACATCATATACACATTATACACACATGACATTATACACACATGACATTATACACACATTACATCATACACACATTACATCATACACACATTACATCATACACACATCACATTATACACACATTACATCATACACACATTACATCATACACACATTACATCATACACACATTACATTATACACACATTACATTACGTTATACACTCATTATACACACATTACGTTATACACTCATTATACACACATTACATCATACACGCATTACATTATACACACATTACATCATACACACATTACATTATACACACATTACGTCATACACACATTACATCATACACACATTACATCATACACACATTACATCATACACTCATTACATCATACACACATTACATTATACACACATTACATCATACACACATTACATTATACACACATTACATTATACACACATTACATCATACACACATTACATCATACACACATTACATCATACACACATTACATCAAACACACATTACATCATATACACATTATACACACATGACATTATACACGCATGACATTATACACACATTACATCATACACACATTACATCATACACACATTACATCATACACACATTACATCATATACACATTATACACACATTACATAGTACACACATTACATGATACACACATTACATTATACACACATTACACACACATTACATTATACACATTACATTATACACACATTACATAGTACACACATTACATTATACACACATTACATTATACACACATTACATTATACACACATTACATGATACACACATTACATCATACACACATTACATCATACACACATTACATCATATACACATTATACACACATGACATTATACACACATGACATTATACACACATGACATTATACACACATTACATCATACACACATTACATCATACACACATCACATTATACACACATTACATCATACACACATTACATCATACACATTACATCACACACACATTACATTATACACACATTACATTACGTTATACACTCATTATACACACATTACGTTATACACTCATTATACACACATTACATCATACACGCATTACATTATACACACATTACATCATACACACATTACATTATACACACATTACATCATACACACATTACATCATACACACATTACATCATACACACATTACATCATACACACTTTACATCATACACACATTACATCATACACTCATTACATTATACACACATTACATCATATACACATTACATTATACACACATTACATCATACACACATTACATTATACACACATTACATCATATACACATTATACACACATTACATGATACACACATTACATCATACACACATTACATTATACACACATTACATCATACACACATTACATTATACACACATTACATTATACACACATTACATTATACACACATTACATCATACACACATTACATAGTACACACATTACATCATACACACATTACATTATACACATTACATTATACACACATTACATCATACACACATTACATCATATACACATTACATCATACACACATTACATCATACACACATTACATCATACACACATTACATTATACACACATTACATCATACACACATTACATTATACACACATTACATCATACACACATTACATCATACACACATTACATCATTCACTCTGCTACCAGACATATCTATACATAGTCTACACTTTGCTACCAGACATATCTATACATAGTCTACACTCTCCTACCAGACATATCTACACTCTGCTACCAGACATATCTACACTCTGCTACTATACATAGTCTACACTCTCCTACCAGACATATCTACACTCTGCTACCAGACATATCTACACTCTCCTACCAGACATATCTATACATAGTCTACACTTTGCTACCAGACATATCTACACTCTCCTACCAGACATATCTATACATAGTCTACACTCTCCTACCAGACAAGTCTACACTCTCCTACCAGACATGTCTACACTCTCCTACCAGACAAGTCTACACTCTCCTACCAGACATGTCTACACTCTCCTACCAGACATGTCTACACTCTCCTACCAGACATATCTCCACTCTCCTACCAGACATATATACACTCTCCTTCCAGACATATCTACACTCTCCTTCCAGACATATCTACACTCTCCTACCAGACATTTCTACACTCTCCTACCAGACATATCTACACTCTCCTACCAGACATATCTATACATAGTCTGCTGTATGACCAGAATACCGTGTGTGTGTGTGAGAGAGAGAGAGACTCTGAATAACTGGGTCATGTCCCTTTTTGTTTAGGTAATTTAGCTGCACACCCCACCAGTAACAGATATATTATATAGAAATAGAGTAACAGATATATTATATAGATATAGAGTAACATAGATATATTATATAGATATAGAGTAACATCGATATATTATATAGATATAGAGTAACATAGATATATAGATATAGAGTAACATAGATATATTATATAGATATAGAGTAACATCGATATATTATATATATATTGAGTAACATAGATATATTATATAGATATAGAGTAACATAGATATATAGATATAGAGTAACATAGATATATTATATAGATATAGAGTAACATCGATATATTATATAGATATTGAGTAACATAGATATATTATATAGATATAGAGTAACATAGATATATAGATATAGAGTAACATAGATATATTATATAGCTCAGCTATGATCATTTATACATATAGACATTCAACACGAATACAGTATACTTTAATGATTAAATGTGGTCATGTATTTATATCCATCAACACTTATTACGAATACAGTTTACTCCTTATTTAAATGTACTTATATATTTATATAAGTCTATGATTGTGTTTATTTATAAAAAAAAATATATATAGTGTAAAATTATTATAGACGTCACTGATTCTCTGTTCTCCTGGTCTCCGCGCTCATCATCACTAGCTCCCGTTTTGACGGAAGAAAACAAGTCGTTCTGTTCTTCAGTTCCGGTAAACCCCCCCGGTTTTTACAGAGAACACAACGTTAAATCCCCCGGTTTTTACAGATAACGTTTAATTTAAAAGCTCATGTCGAGACAAAGCCAGAGAGCGTTAGAGTGATGCAGCTGTCTCCGTGTTTTCATCTGCCCTATTTAAATAAACCAATCATCTCCTCCTGCCTGAAATAACACATTATCTCGATCAACAAAGACAACAGCTGAACCTCGGGAGTTTATCCAGAGACTATAAAGGGCATCAATATCCAGAGATGGCATTATGCTGATTAAAAACCCTCAATAAATACACGTTATAAAACGGTATAACCGTTTCCGCTACTCTATAGCCTTAGCGTTTTCCCTTGTGAATGTTGTTCTGGAGGCAGATCTGCAGTGGTCACTAAGCACCGCCACAAAGTCATCAAATTTGATTTTACACCCTAACCACTGTTTAACCCTAATGCTTAACCTTATATTAAAGACTAAAAAATAAAATAAAAATGTTTTTATGAATTTGTACACTATAGCCAATGTTTACATTACAGCTGGCCTATCTAAAGCGATGTACATGATATACAGACCGAATGATGCTGCTACTAGACTATCAACATATTCATCACGGAAGGAGCGCGGGGGGATTCTGTGGTATTTCTTACCGTTTTACCGGAGACCTGGTGCTTCTAGTCGTGAGGTTCTGATCCAGATGATCTGTAGCCCTGGTTAGCCTTATGTTCCCAGACAGACGACACGCGATTTACCCCCCCTCAAACTACCGAAAACAGAAAACAGTACAGTGGAGGTAACGAGCTCTAATGGGAATTAGCAGTGGTTAGAGCGGAAAAATCAGGAACGCTTGAGCATCTCCCGGTAGACAGGACCGACTACAGCGCGAGAGAGATCAATCTGCTTCTATCGTCTGCCTGTGGAACTGCCTCACTCTCTCTATCCTCCTCCTCTATCAGACACTCCCTTTCTCCCTCTATCCTCTATCAGACACTCCCTTTCTCCCTCTATCCTCCTCCTCTATCAGACACTCCCTTTCTCCCTCTATCCTCCTCCTGTATCAGACACTCCCTTTCTCCCTCTATCCTCCTCCTCTATCAGACACTCCCTTTCTCCCTCTATCCTCCTCCTCTATCAGACACTCCCTTTCTCCCTCTATCATCCTCCTCTATCAGACACTCCCTTTCTCCCTCTATCCTCCTCCTCTATCAGACACTCCCTTTCTCCCTCTATCCTCCTCCTCTATCAGACACTCCCTTTCTCCCTCTATCATCCTCCTCTATCAGACACTCCCTTTCTCCCTCTATCCTCCTCCTCTATCAGACACTCCCTTTCTCCCTCTATCATCCTCCTCTATCAGACACTCCCTTTCTCCCTCTATCCTCCTCCTCTATCAGACACTCCCTTTCTCCCTCTATCCTCCTCTATCAGACACTCCCTTTCTCCCTCTATCCTCCTCCTCTATCAGACACTCCCTTTCTCCCTCTATCCTCCTCCTCTATCAGACACTCCCTTTCTCCCTCTATCCTCCTCCTCTATCAGACACTCCCTTTCTCCCTCTATCCTCCTCTATCAGACACTCCCTTTCTCCCTCTATCAGACACTCCCTTTCTCCCTCTATCCTCCTTCTCTATCAGACACTCCCTTTCTCCCTTTATCCTCCTCCATCAGACACTCCCTTTCTCCCTCTATCCTCCTCCTCTATCAGACACTCCCTTTCTCCCTCTATCCTCCTCCTCTATCAGACACTCCCTTTCTCCCTCTATCCTCCTCCTCTATCAGACACTCCCTTTCTCCCTCTATCCTCCTCCTCTATCAGACACTCCCTTTCTCCCTCTCTCCTCCTGTCTTCTGTCAGACCCCTGTTTTCCCTGGGAGAGATCAGTGGCGCCGCTATGTTTGGTAGTCAAACACGGAGGAGGAGGGAGGGAGGGGGGGAGCACCTGTATGGAAATCCCATCAGGCAAATGAAGCGACTGGCTGGAGTGGAGTGAAACCTGAACAGGCTGAAAGACCGACTCTCATCCCGCCATGACGTCAACAAGCTGCTATTTACCTTTCAAATATCAGACGGGAAGGAAGTAGGTCAAACAGACCGGACAGTTTGTACGCCAAACGGCACCATATTCTGTACGTTTTACAGAGGCAGCTCAAAATACCCATTTCAATGGTTAACTACACTGAACAAACAATATGCAATTAACATGCAACAATTCCAAAGATTTGACTGAGTTACAGTTCATAAGGAAATCAGTCAATTCAAATAAATTCATTAGGCCTTGATCTATGGATTTAACATGACTGGGAATACATTAGGTCCTGATCTATGGATTTAACATGACTGGGAATACATTAGGACTTAATCTATGGATTTAACATGACTGGGAATACATTAGGTCCTGATCTATGGATTTAACATGACTGGGAATACATTAGGCCTTGATCTATGGATTTAACATGACTGGGAATACAGAACACAACTCATTTTTCATTAGGACTTAATCTATGGATTTCACATGACTGGGAATACAGAACACAACTCATTTTTCATTAGGCCCTGATCTATGGATTTAACATGACTGGGAATACATTAGGACTTAATCTATGGATTTAACATGACTGGGAATACAGAACACAACTCATTTTTCATTAGGCCCTGATCTATGGATTTAACATGACTGGGAATACATTAGGCCCTGATCTATGGATTTAACATGACTGGGAATACATTAGGACTTAATCTATGGATTTAACATGACTGGGAATACATTAGGACTTAATCTATGGATTTAACATGACTGGGAATACATTAGGACTTAATCTATGGATTTAACATGACTGGGAATACATTAGGACTTAATCTATGGATTTCACATGACTGGGAATACAGAACACAACTCATTTTTCATTAGGTCCTGATCTATGGATTTCACATGACTGGGAATACATTAGGTCCTGATCTATGGATTTAACATGACTGGGAATACATTATGACTTAATCTATGGATTTCACATGACTGGGAATACAGAACACAACTCATTTTTCATTAGGCCCTGATCTATGGATTTCACATGACTGGGAATACATTAGGACCTGATCTATGGATTTAACATGACTGGGAATACATTAGGCCCTGATCTATGGATTTCACATGACTGGGAATACATTAGGACTTAATCTATGGATTTCACATGACTGGGAATACAGAACACAACTCATTTTATTTGTCACATGCGCTGAACACAGCTGGTGTAGAACCTCACCGTGAAATGCTACTTACAAGCCCATAACCAACAATGCAGTTTTAAGAAAATATAAACTAAAGTAAAAAATGTAATTAAGGAACAATAACAAGGCTGTATTCAGGGGCTACCGGTACCAGGTAGTAAGGAGGCTACATTTATTTAACCAGGCAAGTCAGTTAAGAACAAATTCTTATAATGACGCTGGGCCAATTGTGGGCCGCCCTGTGGGACTCCCGGCCAGATGTGATACAGCCTGGATCTAAACCAGGTAGTTCAGACCAAGAAGTATCACTGCGGTGAGATGCAGTGTCTTAGACCACAGTACCACTCGGGAGCCCTGTATACTGGGGTTACCCAGAGTCAATGTGCAGAGGTAAAGGTTAGTCAAGGTCATTTGTACATGTACAGAGCCTTCGGAAAGTATTCAGACCCCGCGACTTTTTCCACATTTTGTTACGTTACAGCCTTATTCTAAAATGTATTAAATAAATAAAAATCCTCATCAATCTACACACAATACCCCGTAATGACATCACAATACCCCATAATGACATCACAATACCCCATAATGACATCCCAATACCCCATAATGACATCCCAATACCCTATAATGACATCATAATACCCCATAATGACATCACAATACCCCATAATGACATCACAATACCCCATAATGACATCACAATACTAGATAATGACATCACAATACCCCATAATGACATCACAATACCCCTTAATGACATCACAATACCCCATAATGACAAAGAGAAAACAAGGTTTTAGAACATTTAGCAAATTTAGTAAAACATTTTAACAGAAAAACCTTATTTACATAAGTATTCAGACCCTTTGCTATGAGAATCGAAATTGAGTTCAGGTGCATCCTGTTTCTATTGATCATCCTTGAGATGTTCCTACAACTTGATTGGAGTCCACCGGTGCTAAATTCAATTGGTTGGACATGATTTAGAAAGACACACACCTGTCAATATAAGGTCCCACAGTTGACAGTGCATGTCAGAGCCATGAGGTTGAAGGAATTATTCGTAGAGCTCCGAGACAGGATTGTGTCGAGGCACAGATCTGGGGAAGGGTACCAAAACATTTCTGCAGTATTGAAGGTCCCCGAGAACACAGTGGCCTCCATCATTATTAAATGGAAGAAGTTTGGAACCACCAAGACTCTTCCTAGAGCTGGTTGCCCGGCCAAACTGAGCAATCGATGGAGAAGGGCTTTGGTCAGGGAGGTGACTAAGAACCAGATGACAGAGCTCTCAAGTTCCTCTGTGGAGATGGGAGAACCTACCAGAAGGACAACCATCTCTGCAGCACTCGGCTACCGAGTGCCACAGCGGTCTAAGGCACTGCATCTCAGTACTAGAGGCGTCACTACAGACACCCAGGTTTGAATCCAGGCTGTATCACAACCGGCCGTGATTGGAAGTCCCATAAGGGCGGAGCACAATTGGCCCAACGTTGTCAGGTTTTGCTCGGTGTCGTGCCGTCATTATAAATAATAATTTGTTCTTAACTGACTTGTTCAATGAAATAAAAATAATACAAAATGTTGAGATCCTGAGGCCCGTTCACGTGCCTTTCATCCTCCATGTTTCAAGGATCTGGACACAATTCCTGGAAGATGAATATGCTCTACTTCCTATTGAGCATGTTTGGGATGCTCTGGATCGACATGTAGGAGAGCGTGTTCCAGTTCCCCCATGACCAGACATGTCACCTATTGAGCATGTTGTTTTTATGCATCTGTAACCAAGCGGTACCAAGTCCAAAAGGCTCCTTAAAAGCTTCGCCATAAGACTGATGAACAATTAATCAAATGGCTACCCGGAGGGTTGAATAAAGAGATAGGAGACATGAGGGTTTAATAAAGAGATAGGAGACATGAGGGTTTAATAAAGAGATAGGAGACATGAGGGTTTAATAAAGAGATAGGAGACATGAGGGTTTAATAAAGAGATAGGAGACATGGAGACATGAGGGTTTAATAAAGAGATAGGAGACATGAGGGTTTAATAAAGAGATTGGAGACATGGAGACATGAGGGTTTAATAAAGAGAGAGGAGACATGAGGGTTTAATAAAGAGAGAGGAGACATGGAAACATGAGGGTTTAATAAAGAGATATGAGACATGAGGGTTTAATAAAGAGATAGGAGACATGGAAACATGAGGGTTTAATAAAGAGATAGGAGACATGAGGGTTTAATAAAGAGAGAGGAGACATGAGGGTTTAATAAAGAGATAGGAGACATGAGGGTTTAATAAAGAGATAGGAGACATGGAAACATGAGGGTTTAATAAAGAGATATGAGACATGAGGGTTTAATAAAGAGATATGAGACATGAGGGTTTAATAAAGAGATAGGAGACATGGAGACATGAGGGTTTAATAAAGAGATAGGAGACATGGAAACATGAGGGTTTAATAAAGAGATAGGAGACATGGAGACATGAGGGTTTAATAAAGAGATATGAGACATGAGGGTTTAATAAAGAGATAGGAGACATGGAAACATGAGGGTTTAATAAAGAGATTGGAGACATGGAGACATGAGGGTTTAATAAAGAGATAGAAGACATGGAGACATGAGGGTTTAATAAAGAGAGAGGAGACATGAGGGTTTAATAAAGAGAGAGGAGACATGGAGACATGAGGGTTTAATAAAGAGAGAGGAGACATGAGGGTTTAATAAAGAGATTGGAGACATGGAGACATGAGGGTTTAATAAAGAGAGAGGAGACATGAGGGTTTAATAAAGAGATTGGAGACATGAGGGTTTAATAAAGAGATAGGAGACATGAGGGTTTAATAAAGAGATAGGAGACATGAGGGTTTAATAAAGAGATTGGAGACATGGAGACATGAGGGTTTAATAAAGAGATAGGAGACATGAGGGTTTAATAAAGAGATAGGAGACATGGAGACATGAGGGTTTAATAAAGAGAGAGGAGACATGGAGACATGAGGGTTTAATAAAGAGATAGGAGACATGGAGACATGAGGGTTTAATAAAGAGAGTGGAGACATGAGGGTTTAATAAAGAGATAGGAGACATGGAGACATGAGGGTTTAATAAAGAGATAGGAGACATGGAGACATGAGGGTTTAATAAAGAGATAGGAGACATGAGGGTTTAATAAAGAGATAGGAGACATGGAGACATGAGGGTTTAATAAAGAGAGAGGAGACATGGAGACATGAGGGTTTAATAAAGAGATAGGAGACATGAGGGTTTAATAAAGAGATAGGAGACATGGAGACATGAGGGTTTAATAAAGAGATAGGAGACATGAGGGTTTAATAAAGAGATAGGAGACATGAGGGTTTAATAAAGAGATAGGAGACATGAGGGTTTAATAAAGAGAGAGGAGACATGGAAACATGAGGGTTTAATAAAGAGATTGGAGACATGAGGGTTTAATAAAGAGATAGGAGACATGGAGACATGAGGGTTTAATAAAGAGATAGGAGACATGGAGACATGAGGGTTTAATAAAGAGATAGGAGACATGAGGGTTTAATAAAGAGATAGGAGACATGGAGACATGAGGGTTTAATAAAGAGATAGGAGACATGAGGGTTTAATAAAGAGATAGGAGACATGGAAACATGAGGGTTTAATTAAGAGATTTGAGACATGGAGACATGAGGGTTTAATAAAGAGATTGGAGACATGAGGGTTTAATAAAGAGATAGGAGACATGGAGACATGAGGGTTTAATAAAGAGATAGGAGACATGGAGACATGAGGGTTTAATAAAGAGATAGGAGACATGGAGACATGAGGGTTTAATAAAGAGATTGGAGACATGAGGGTTTAATAAAGAGATTGGAGACATGAGGGTTTAATAAAGAGATTGGAGACATGAGGGTTTAATAAAGAGATTGGAGACATGAGGGTTTAATAAAGAGATTGGAGACATGAGGGTTTAATAAAGAGATTGGAGACATGAGGGTTTAATAAAGAGATAGGAGACATGAGGGTTTAATAAAGAGATAGGAGACATGAGGGTTTAATAAAGAGATAGGAGACATGAGGGTTTAATAAAGAGATAGGAGACATGAGGGTTTAATAAAGAGATAGGAGACATGAGGGTTTAATAAAACATTTATTCCGAGCACATCTGTACAGCAACGGATCAACACAGCCGATCCCAACACAGCCATATTACAACCTCAAATCAACCACTACTTTATTTAACCAACCATAACCTCAACACAGCAGATCCCATACAACATATTACAACCTCAAATCAACCACTACTTTATTTAACCAACCATAACCTCAACACAGCAGATCCCATACAACATATTACAACCTCAAATCAACCGCTACTTTATTTAACCAAGCATAACCTCAACGACATCAGCTCAACCTCCCACCATCTTCACTCCTCATTTATTCACAGCCACACTTTAAAACCTTTTCTTCCCAAAGAGCAGAAAAATACATGTCAATATAGTTATTAATCAGGATCGTCATCATCATTAACGTGAGGAAAACAGGATGACTCCTTTATGGATCAGGACGTATGGATTCTATATCATATCACTACTCCGGATACTATATCGGCTTTACGGGGTCAGGGCTACATTGTATGGGTTAGAGTTACATCGTATGGGTCAGGGCTACATTGTATGGGTTAGAGTTACATCGTATGGGTCAGGGCTACATTGTATGGGTTAGAGTTACATTGTATGGGTCAGTGCTACATTGTATGGGTTAGAGTTACATTGTATGGGTCAGGGCTACATTGTATGAGTTAGAGTTAAATTGTATGGGTCAGGGCTACATTGTATGGGTTAGAGTTACATTGTATGGGTCAGGGCTACATTGTATGGGTTAGAGTTACATTGTATGGGTTAGAGTTACATTGTATGGGTCAGGGGAACATTGTATGGGTTAGAGTTACATTGTATGGGTTAGAGCTACGTTGTATGGGTCAGGGTTACAATGTATGGGTCAGAGCTACATTGTATGGGCTAGAGTTATATTGTGTGGGTTAGAGTTACATTGTATGGGTCAGGGCTACATTGTATGGGTTAGAGTTACGTTGTATGGGTCAGGGCTACATTGTATGGGTTAGAGTTATACTGTATGGGAAAATCACATGACTTTAAAATAAAAACAAAGACTTTATAATTTATAGCAGATAAAACACAGCCAAGGCACAGAAAGATGAAGAGGAAAGAAGAGTGCTCAACAGACATAGCAGGGTCAGGGGTTAAGGGGGGTTGACATGACAACAAGAGAATACACTGCAGCAGGAGGAAGACTGGGCTGTGTTCAGCACGGAGCAACGTTCAGGAAAGTTCAGCAGGGTTATAACGTTCAGCAGCGTTAGAACTTTCAAGAACATTGAGCAAAGTTATAACAATCAGGGACGTTCAGCAGAGTTATAACGCTCAGAAACGTTCATCAGAGTTATAACGTTCAGGAACGTTCAGCAGAGTTATAACGCTCAGGAACGTTCAGTAGAGTTATAACGTTCAGGAACGTTCAGCAGAGTTATAATGTTCAGGAACGTTGAGAAGATTTATAACGTTCAGGAACGTTGAGCAGAGTTATAACGTTCAGGAACGTTCAGCATGAAGCAACGTTCCAGACATTCAACACAGAGCTACGTTCAGATTCAGCAGAGTTATAACGTTCAGGACATTCAGCACAAAGCTACGTTCAGGTTCAGCAGAGTTATAATGTTCAGGAACATTTAGCAGGGTTATAAAACGATCAAGAACGTTCAGCACCGAGCAACGTTTAGGAACATTTAGCAAGGTTACGTTCAACGCACCAGGACTCAGTACAGAGTTAACACACACTGGGGCATCAGTCTCAGACTGTGTTCCAAATGGACCCCTATTCCCCCATGTAGAGCACTACCCCTGGGGACACTACAGAGGGAATAGAGGGCACTACAGAGGGAATAGAAGGCACTACAGAGGGAATAGAGGGCACTACAGAGGGAATAGAGGGCACTACAGAGGGAATAGGGGGCACTACAGAGGGAATAGGGGACACTACAGAGGGAATAGAGGGCACTACAGAGGGAATAGGGGGCACTACAGAGGGAATAGGGGGCACTACAGAGGGAATAGAGGGCACTACAGAGGGAATAGGGGGCCATTTAGGACCCATTCTGAGACTCAGCATAAGGGCTCATACAGCATAGAGGCAGTTAGATATTTTATATTTTAGACTTTAAAAATCACCACATGGATGACAGGGTTAACACTGGACCCACCCGGAGTTCAACCTCCCCTTTGTCGTCCATTGAACACCGTGACTGTTGATGAGGGGGGAGTTTCACCACATGGACTGACAGGGGACAACACAGGAACCTGTCCAGAGTTCAACCTCCCTTTCTAGTGCACTACTTTAGACCACAGCCCTGTGGGCTAGGAGGCAGACGCAGGGGATAGGGTGTTACATCTGGGACAGATTCTCTCATGGTTCTAGAACTAGAATACTACCGGCAGGATTCTGTCCCGGGTCACCGGTGCAGCAGGAAGATTCCATACCGAGAGAGAGTGGAGACTCCCTCCAGTAACTAAACGTCCTCTCACTGTCAACTGGGTTTATTTTCAGCAAACTTAACACGTGTAAATATTTATATGAACGTAACAAGATTCAACAACTGAGACATAAACTGAACAAGTTCCACAGACATGTGACTAACAGAAATGGAATAATGTGTCCCTGAACAAAGGGGGGGGTCAAAATCAAAAGTAACAGTCAGTATCTGGTGTGGCCACCAGCTGCATTAAGTACTGCAGTGCATCTCCTCCTCATGGACTGCACCAGATTTGCCAGTTCTTGCTGTGAGATGTTACCCCACTATTCCACCAAGGCACCTGCAAGTTCCCAGACATTTTTGGGCGGAATGGCCCTAGCCCTCACCCTCCGATCCAACGGGTCCCAGACATGCTCAATGGGATTGAGATCGGGGCTTTTCGCTGGCCACGGCAGAACACTGACATTCCTGTCTTGCAGGAAATCATGCACAGAACGAGCAGTATTGCTGGTGGCATTGTCATGCTGGAGGGTCATGTCAGGATGAGCCTGCAGGAAGGGTACCACATGAGGGAGGAGGATGTCTTCCCTGTAACGCACAGCGTTAAGATTACCTGCAATGACAACAAGCTCAGTCCGATGATGCTGTGACACACCGCCCCAGACTATGACGAACCCTCCACCTCCAAATCGATCCCGCTCCAGAGTACAGGCCTCGGTGCAATGCTCATTCCTTCGAAAATACACGCGAATCCGACTATCACCCCTGGTGAGACAAAACCGTGACTCGTCAGTTGAAGAGCCTGCCTTACAACAGGCCTACAAGTCCTCAGTCAAGCCTCTCTCAGCCTATTGCGGACAGTCTGAGCACTGATGGGGGGATTGTGCGTTCCTGGTGTAA